>NW_027280423.1:0-74872 GCF_046629955.1 Centroberyx affinis | reverse complement strand
GCAAATATTTTTCATGTAATTATTTCAGGTAGTATAATTACAAGGGAGATGAGAGTCAGACAGAATATAAGCACAGTGGGCCTGGAAAGAAAACCTCTAGCATTTCACTGCTGGAATGGAAACAAATTTGTCATTGAATTTGTCATTCTTTTCCATCTCCTATCTGCCACACTGAGATAGGCTACAATTAGACCAAGCTCATTTTCAACTCACTCAATAAAAATATATATAGCTGAACGTGCTTATACTCGACATCTATTCATGGATTCCATCTATGACTTTCACACAAAATTATCAGATGATGCAGTGGAGTGTGCGTGTGCGGGAGCAGGGGCAGGGGTGTTTTTTGTTTAGATTTCCATTAAGAGTGTGGGAAAGGGAGTCTGAGAGGGCATTTCCAGTTCCATTTTCCGAGAAGTACTCTGCTTTGACGAGTTCCAGGTGATCTTTGCAGAAGAGTCGATGGAAAGTTGAAGTGGGAAAAGCTGCTTCACATACTGCAGCTCCCGATGTTTGGTCAGCCTCGGGACGGGATGAGAGGAAAATGAGGGGAGGGAAGAGTGATGTTATGTAGGCAGGGGCAATCCCTATGATCCTCAGGCATTAACCCTCCAGCACCCAAGCCCCTGAGGCATCCAGGCGGAGGACCCCACATTGACGCAACGGCCAAGCTGAGTCAACACACCGCAAGCAGTCCACAATGCATGGCACACAATAGCTGGCGTGACAGGGAGCAGGCACCTTTGGGTCGAAGGCGCATAGCCGGTTGCGTGGGAGAGTGCATCCCAGTTGAATGAGCACCCGTCGGTTAATGCATTTAATCCAAGCCACTAGGTGCAGTGTATCCAGCTAATCCAGGCTGGCCTGAGTGCCAAGCCTGCACTGAGCAGGTCAACATGCAGAAGTCAGTAGAAGTCAACACCACAGGGTCACTGAGTGCGAACTTCCCTCTAGCACAGATTCAACTAAATCCATACACCTTCCGTATTCCAAAAGGAGTTATATAAGCATCTGTAAGATTGGTCAAAATTGCCCAGAAAATGTTCTCAAAAAGGCTAAAAACTGTAACGTGTTGAATTTATTTGACAGCTATGCAGAAACTGAAATGATATGCATAAACCTAGACTTGTGCAATTTATTGGATATGTATGCATTTATTGCTGACATTATATTTCCATATGGAGTAATGCAGGAACAATTCTTGACGTATTACATCCTTCACAGTGCTATGTTGGCTGTCTAAGCTGTCTATTTGTTAGACACCAGCTAATTGGGCCCACATTGGTCCAACACAGTACTGTGGAAGTAAAGCCACATAAACCCAAAATGCATCATGGAACAGGATTACTCAAAGACCATCGTCCAACCTGGAATCTCCTCCTTCCATCTCCCATGTCAGTCTTAATCCTGGAGCACCAGGGATTTACATTCAAGATGAATGATACTGATGATGGCTTGTCCCGTCTGTCTGTCATGGAAACACTTAGATTTTTTTTTTACCATGACCTTGTTCATTCACACCACAAACCAACACTTTTATTCCCCCAAAAGAGATCTGTGTCTTATGTAACTCTCGCAACACTCATAGATGTCTTATGTAACGCTATAGCATCTGCCAAAGAGTAGACCCTTCAAGAGTCAGATGGAAGGTTCACACAATCACTTGATGCCAAGCCAAGCAAATTCTTTACTCTATGGGCCTAGTCTAAAATTCAATCAGTCAGCAGAGTGATGAGATCACTTTGCCTCTATACATTCACCAAGACCTTCTGTACATCCTTCACGGTCCCATACTTCAAGGGCTTCAAAATCTTACCCCTTCAAACTGTAAATTGACCTATACCTAAGCTCTCTGAACTTAAATACAGTTATATCATTACTAGAAAGAGAATAATATAAATTGATTGCTAGTTAGATCTAGGTAGGCTTGTCTTTGTAAAGTCCTTTGAGTAGGGCTGGGTATCCTTAGAATTTTACCGATTCCGGTGCCATTTTTGATTCTTATTGATACGATTCTTTAGCATTTCCCCTATCGATTCCCGCTGTATAAATTGTCAGGAGTAAAAGACTGCATACAGCTTTAGTAACTTTAGAGTTAACTTTATTACTCAACAAAGACATTGTTGTGTAACTTTTGTCTCAGAATTACTTTTCAAAATAGCAGTAAGGCACATCTGGCAGAATGCTTTACTTGAGAAAACAATACAAGAACAAGTGAAAATATTTAAAGTAATTGGATTCCCATTAGTATTTACCACTTTACTGGCTCGTTCAAGTGCGCTCTACCCGTAATTACAATATTTCCGACAGCATCTGAAGTCAACATCTGGTTACTACTGTGTTAACGGTTGCCGTGGTGCAGAACAAGTGTGGAAAATAGGAGATAATGAGGTAAATATTGGACTTTTGGACCCACAGTGCAATTGTTTGGCTTCAGAACACTTGGATTATACTGCATGAGCTGTTTGAAGTAATTTTATGGTCATTATTTTGGTGTTTTTGGAACTCTAAAGAAACGGTCTACAGCAACTTCTGTTGTTTTGAAGAAGGCTGCCATGGAGATGTGCTAGCAAACTCGTATGTTATATGGACATACAAACTTCACCAGAGTTTCCACCGACAGATTGAGTACCCCCCGGAGTCATATCACGTTATTGTTTGCAATTGACACCACACTGAAAGGAAAAAGGTTGTTGAGCAGCTACTCAAGAAGCATACAGCTGTTCAACATTCTTAATGGTCGATAAGAGGTATAGTTAGTGTGGTGGCTTATCGATTCCAGAAAATTACGCAATTTGGAACCAGGACTAATTTGTAACCAGTTCTCGATACTCAGAAATACTTTTGACACTTCTGTTGCCTAAATGACATAAAAATGGAGAATTAAAACCTGAGACTGTACAACCAAAACAACACTGACATTTTGAATTTTAGTTTGTTATTTTTCCTTACCAGTGGCTTGGCACATTGGGGGAAAAAGTCCCTCCATATGTCTTCCAGTTTCCCTAAAATGGCTTATTAGCATTGCTCCTTGAAACCAAGGGACACTGCGAGCTACAGCTTTTTCTCCAATGTGACATGTTACCAGTTAGCAGCCCTAGTGAGGAATGTGAGTATGTGAGACTGTGTGCCTCAGTAGGAAAATGACGATAGGAAAAGACAACCCTTTTTAAATTAATGTACAGGCTCTGACCGTAAAATCAGAAATAATTTAATCAGGAACAATCATAAAATGCTGTCTATGCTGCAATTTGAAGAGTCTAGGCATACAGACAAAATGTACTAACTCAATACATCATTTCATATATGAGGGCAATGCTGCAACAAAATAATGTAATATAGATGGCACTTTTAAATAAATAATGGAGTAGATTGTTGGCTTTGACAGAAGAAAGTTTACATGACCTTACCTTGTTCTGTGTAATGCAGTGGACGGCTCTGCTGTGGGCATCTAGCAGCTCTGAAGCAACTGTACCCTTGTTCATGTCAAATAGCTGAATGGACCGATCAGAACCGCACACCAGAACAATGTCTGAGACAGCTGCTAAGAAAAGTTATGACTGTCAAGTGAACCAGTCCCACTGTATGCTATCTATTACATAGTAACTACAGGCCTGCTGATAGTAGTGCAGTAAGTGTGAGATATCTGAATGCTTAGGTTGGTAAATATCACAAAACAACCTTCTCAGACATCTGTCTCCATTCAAGGGTCTCCATTCCAAGGTAAAATAACATACATTTGATCTAGTTATGTTAAGAATGTCAACTTACCTTCATTCCCCATTAGCCTTCTATGAATCTAAATCCTAGCTACTAATACTGGGCTGCATAGAAGGCTAAATAAATCAGTTAACTACCTTGCAGACGGCTACTATTGTTCAAAAGCAGTGTATTGCAGCCTGGCAGACCAATACAGATAGGATATACATTCTTCATTTACAGAAAATCCAAAAACGTAAACTGATCAATGATGCACAAAAATCAGACATCAACATTTTTTTTGTAATCACCTGATATCTATTTTCTAATTGCCAAGAACACTGGTGCAAAAAACCTCATTTGAGGATCTCAGTCATGCAAACACAGCTCTAAATTCAGTTCAGTGGATTTATTAGAAAATAAAGGTATTGTAAACCTTTAACAAGGAGTTGGAATGGAGACATTCCTGAAAAATTAAAGAGTAAAGAGTAAAATCAGCTGTGGAAGCCCTGAGGCAACATGTGGGGGCCTTATTAAGCAGAGAGACTGATTGCTGTGGTTGATATGAAAGTCCAACCAGATGCTCCAAATGAAACTACTGAAATGATAGGTTAACTTTGCCCTCCAAAGCATCAATGAAAGTGACTGTTATTCTAAGTGGGACCACATAAGTGTTTTTTCCTTTAACTCAGCTGGCTTCCTTTTACACTGATAAAACAAAACACTGAATAAATCCAAACAAATTGGTCTAAGCCTTTTTGTAGTAAAGAAAAAGAAATGTTGGTGTGCAGTGTCAACTATAAAATGTCCTATTACGGTAACCATAATGACTAGAAAAAGGGATACAGGAAAAAAAATCATTGATTGCAGACAAGGCAGTAATGTCTGTTGCCGATGTTGTCTCAAAGCAGCTTGCCAATTTGACGACACTCCTTTGCTGATATCTGAAAGTAAAAAGATAGAGTTGCATCATTTTCACTGGTGATAAACATCTAAACCGATAAAGGTAAAGTATGCAAATATAATCCAACTATTAACAAAAGATTATCCTGTTCAAACATGCAGTATATTGAGTCTGGACCCTGATCATATTACATATCTCCCATGGCTATAAAGAGCTAGTGGACTAATACGATGATTCAACTCCAAGAGTGCTATCATGTTCTTTTGATTTCTGATCTTGTTCTGCTGACTGATGACAGTTCTGTATGTGTTTGCCATTCACACATTGCACCATAGCAATAACTGATTAAAATAGGAAAAAGAGGAAGAAGCAACATGCTCTGCTGAAAGAGGGTCTGGAGGGCCTTTACTTTCATTTCCCTGGCCTCCAGAATAAGCCCTGACAGCTTACAGTACACAGTCGAGCAGTTTGGGTGGTGTTGAGTGTCAGCACTATGCCTGTGGTAGGAGCTGAATAAAACCAGGCCCCCATCAAATCAGCCTTAAGTAACAAAGCCTGCTTCATAACTGGATGACACAGGTCAATCCTTTGATCTATATCCCGCTTGTTAGTTAGTTGTAAACTAGTCACAATCTATGTATTTGTCTTTGCTGATAGGTACAGCCATAGCGGGTGGCTGGAGCCCAAAGGTTAGAAAAGCAGGCTTAAGATCACTGGTTTGAATCCCTGAATTGTCCGTGAAAATCTGGGTGGGGAAAGTGTATGAGTAATGCCCTTCCTTCCCTCAGCAAGCATTGTTAATGGTCCCTTGAGCATGGCAATTAATCCCCAATTGTTCCAGTGGAGCTGCTTAGTAGCCAGCGATAGAAGACTGAGGTTATACTGCGCAGCTCCAAGGTGTGAATGTATGCCAATATTTTTATTTTGTATTTGTAAATACTGTAATTCCTTGCAAGAATTTTAACAGTGTAGAATGAATAGAGAAATGGAAATTGTTTGTCATAAACACAATCTATGTGACTCATATCAAGCTAATATTTGCATATTTAATATTAATTAATATTTGCATTCAATTGAGAGATCTCAGAGACCTCCACAATTATTAGTATTCAACCAGTGACTTCCAAGAAAGAAAAGTTAACCAGTAGTAAAATACAAGCAATAAATAGATTCTGACATTGTTTTTAGTGGTGGGCACTTATATAAGATTAACGTGCTACCGATATTGATACAGAAAACGATATTGTAATTATATCACCTGTGCCTTCTGCACAATTTTTGCGCAGGTAAAGGACATTTTGAGAGCATGAAACTGACAATTTGGTACTTTCTGCTCAGTGATTTTGCCTACAATCCAAAATTAACAGGCAGGGTTTCAATTGGGAAATGAGAAGAGAAGTAATTAATCACAGTTACAATACAATGACTTTTTTGTACATTACTGTATCACATTGCTTTAGCTACATTTGCAAATATTATGGGATGATTACCCAGTTATTTAATCCGCTGAAAAAATACTCAATTTACCTCTTTCTCTTGCTTAGAACTTACATATTATGGTATGATTACAAAAGTCAGGCTTGATTCCCCATTACTACACTGTATTTACACAGTAAATAAACCATGTATTTGAGAAGAGAAAATTCTTGCACAAACTCCAGTGTTCCCAGTGTCTTCTATGTATGATATGACAAACAGTTTTACTGGGATAATACATCACATGCATTATCAGCAAAAAAATAGCCAAACAGCTAGCAGATGCATCAAGTATAAATGTTGAATTGTACTGTAATTGTACATAATCACTTTACTATATATATGCTATATATATACTGTATATCCATTACTGTATGTATTACCTTTTGATGTTGTCACGTGTGCTGTCCAGGTTATACAGGTACAAGTAAAGAGAGTGTCCAGAGGCCAGAAGCAAAAATTTGTCTAGGTAATAAAATTGAGCACTTCTGATGGGTTTGGAGAAGATACGGTCACTCTAAAGGAGCAGAGAAAATAAACAAAAATTAGCTAACTTCATGAAATCATTCAGACACTCATGATCCGGAGAAAGATATTACTGAAATACAAAATACAACTTAATAAATTAATGAATGAATGACTTTGATAACCATTTCTGTCTATTAATTTTCTTCTTTAACTCTACTGGAAACTTTGTAGGGAGAAACAATGATCAGAGTTATTACCAAAAAGGTTACAGTTCTTTAGGTGTTCATCTGATATTGTCTAACACCCTCAAATTAAAGGTGACAGTCTGCAGTCTGTAGTCTACATACAAGGGTATGACCCTAAAACAATACAATTGCTTTGTGGCATTCATGGTGAATCATTTAATCTTTAATTTAAGGTTTTGAGTATTTTCTGAATTCAGATATCCTTTATCCACACTCTCACATTCTTCCTCTCTTCTTCTTTGGCTACAACTTTATAAAGCATATACACTGGGTCACACTGGGTTTTCCTTCCATGTGGAAAAAACGGACTCAAAACACAATCCATTACAGAGGAGGAGGGAGGTAAGAATATCCTCATCAGAATGGTCCTGTGTGGGGCAGTAATATGCTGCTCTTTAACCCACATGGGACATGGCTAGGGTCTCTCTGGGCCAAAAATCAACCAACAGATGGGCTATTATGCCTCATCAGATACTTAATCAGTCTAGGTTTAGGGTTGCACAATACTACCAACTAATCTGACACTTTAAGACAAGAAAATGTAAGAAATCTTAAGGCACATTGTGTGTTCATTAAAGCAGTTTCTTTCTAGACAATCTTCAAGTATAAATGCACAAAGCTATGTGTAATTCTGGCTCACCCCTAGAGCTCTCCTCCCTGAAAAGACTTGTGTTTTTTGCCAAGATGTTTCACAAGAACACCAAGTAGTCAAAAGCTGCTGTTCTAGCCAAGCTTAAGTGGAGTGGAGCAAAGCAGGGATGGTTAGCATCAGCAAAGGGAGACCCCGGGTTTGAGGACAGACCTCTGCTTTTCACTTGGCATGGCAAAGTAGGCATACTTCTAACTGTCCCGCTAAGTATGATGTCCGATGAGGAAGTGAGGAGGGTCTGCACATGCTCAGTGTTCTGGATGCTTGGAGCCCAGCAATTGATCTGAATGACAAAGTCACAATCCTAGGCCAAGAAACACACCATCTCATCAGCCTAATTAATTGCTTCTATTCCATGAGGCTATTCTTATTAGAAAAGGAAAAAGTGAATTAGGAAACTATTATGTCAGTGTGTCAAAGACACATCTTGGAACACTGCACAGAAATGTCCCTTCTATAAGGAAGCTCCATGTTAAAGGTAGGCATTTTATAATATATCACAAATAAAAGAAATGATAATGATCATCATAACAACTGTTACCTGCCTCCATTATATTTAATTACTGTATTTCCTCTAATAGTGGCCGGTAGTCAATTAAAAGCCGGGTCTCCGATAATAGCCGGGGGCGTGGTCGACACGAACAAATAAAGGCCGGCCCCAAATACAGGTCGGGGAAAAAAACAAAGGAAACAAGTGTGAATTCGCAATAGCTGCGACCACGTAACCACACTGTGCGGCTATAGGCTGCCAAAGGGTGGGGAAATTTTTGTGGACCAACCAACCAACCGACCGACCGACCGACAGAGCGAGCTACAGAGCTGCTGGTCGCAGCTAAAAACAACAGTGGATACCGGTAAACTCCTGGTGCCTGGCGGAAGTCTCTGGTAATGCATTGCAGTAACAAAAAAACGGCTACCTAACAAACCCCAACAGAAGCAGATCAGAAAACCAGGAGGCTTCGTACTAAAATATGAGCAAATATACTTATCAAACAGAGGGAATTAGAAATAAAGGCCTGTCTCTAATATAAGCCTGCTTCCAATAAAGGCCAGCTACTACAGTTGAGGTAAATAAAGGCCCGGGCCAATATTAGAGGAAATACGGTATACACCCTTCCCACAACATAAGACTCTATCTAAAGGGGATTTTGTGAAAAGCTGAGCCTGTGAACTCCCATTTTGAACCAAATGAGAGCATGAAGCATAACATTGTGGCTACTGTTTGCAACAGCAATAACCACTGCTTTACTATTATTAGAGTGTGTCTGCACAGCTTCATTCACAACAATGTATTAAGGACAAAGGACAAAGGATCTTATGTGTTGCATCTTCAAATAAGACTATGATTGTGGTGGAGAGAGTGAGAGTGAAAGAGACAGAGAGAGAATGTCTGGTGAGTGTGTGTGTGTGTGTGTGTGTGTGTGTGTGCGTGTGTGTGTGTGTGAATGCATAGGACATTTACCATGGTAATGACAGGCTCTGCATTTCCATGGGTCCAGATTCGGAGTGTCCGGTCCTCTGATGCACTCAACCACCACTGTCTGTTGTGGCTCCAGCCCACACTGCTCACTGCCTTGTCATGGCCTGCAAACACACAGATTGGTTCAGGATTGCCTACAACATTTAATCATGGCATTGATCAGACAGCCAAGTAGAATGAGGAGTAGAGGCTCACGGTGACCTCCTGGTCACCTCAACTTCTGTCCTTTTATCTCTGCTGCCCTCTTGTGGATATTGTGTCCCCGCCGCACTCAAGCGGTCATGTCCGAAACACGCAATGTCCATGACATGCACTGGCATACTAGCTCCTGTCTTGGCCTGTCAATGTCTCCCACACTGGCCTGGGTTACTGGGTGGCAGAGGCAGAATTTAATATGTTGTGGCTGGACTTGAGAAAGCTCTCCAGCAGAGCGCTCTCAATAATACCAACTTGGAACTTCAATGGTGTGTAGAATTGGGGAATTAGATGAGGAGACTGAAAAAATGCATTAGTTTAAACCTAGATGGTCTACAAAGACAGTGTGCCCTTTTCATCTTTCTTTTTCTCCATCACCCAGTCTTTCACTTTCTGACAAAAACAAAGACAGTGTGTACCAAGCACCTCTTCAAATTCATGCTTTGGAATATAACCAAAGAATTCTTTTCTGGTAAGAGAAAACTCTTTATCTATTTTGACAGTGATAGCTAAGTGAATATTTGGAGTCTTTCATCTTAAGCCATGGATCCATTTCAAAATATGTTATGCAGCCCAACCCAAATAAGGCAGACCTAATACAAGCTGAAGATGAATTTCTTAGTCTTCACTTAATCAGTCCTTGTCTCTTAAAACTGCATGAGTAAGATTTTAACATTAAAACACCTCTAAAATGTAAAAAAAAAAAAAAAGAAAAAGAAAAATGAGTTTCAGATTTTTGGCAAAATCATCACCATTTAGCATGCGGCAAAGTGTTATATTATATATATTAATATTTCAGTTTCTCCCATGACTCCCATTCATTTATCAAAATTTTGTATAACCATTACCTGAAAGCCAAACCATGCATTACCCTGGGTCTTTGAGTATTCTCAAGCCAAAGAAAATCTTGAGTATCACATCAAACAAGAATTATCCTAAAATTTTGATTTCTGTGGAGATTTGTATGGAAGAAAGAACAACAATCAAAGGCACTGCTGACAAAAACAGTGAGTTGACTGAAAGCAAATATAGCCCAGAGGTTTTCAAGGTAAGCATACTCATGTCCACTTCACATACCTGTGTAGACAGCTGGACTGCTGGTAAGGGAGGACTTGTATACCAACACAGAATTGTCTCCAAGACCACACAGGATTTGTTTTCCATCGCCTAGGAGAGACAAGGAAAGACAGAAACATCCACTTTCATTAGGATTTGATGTTTCAGACAACAGATGATTTATTGTCATTGAAAACAGAGAGCATTTTCTTACCCACTTTTTAATGTACTAACCAGCCCATAAGTTATTGCACAGTGGATAAATAGGCTATAACATTATGGCTTCAGTTCTTTATTACATTATTGGCTGATCATTCATTTATCTGCGTTATTATGATTAGTTTCACAATATTATGGAAACATAACTGGCTGCAACATTGGTCTCACCTGAGTACTGAAAGCAGTAGACTGGTTTGTTCGCAATGCTTAGTTGAATGTGTGGAGTGTTAGGTGCTGCACTGTCTACTGGATAATTTCTGTGGAGGCAGCCTCTGAATGAAAATAACAGTGCATTAGTATTTGTATTAAAAATGCTGTATGAAGAATTTTGCTCAACACCGTATTTTTAATGTTGGTAGGATGGACTGCTTACATAGTTTTGTTAGCCTTTGTAGCACATGGAGTCTTCTGAACATTAGTCTTAGGTGAAAACATAGTCCTTCTGAAAAGCAAAATCAATACGCGCTGAAACCTATACTGTTTTATGTATACACCAATTTCAAATGTCTGCTATTATGGAAAAACAAAACAATAATATAGTGTAGCCTGCTATACATTTAGCATTCAGTTTGTAGATTGAAATAGGCCAAAGAGTGATTATAAGGGAGACTTAGGTAAATAGAAACATTTAACCAATGTCTAGGAAAAGCATGCATTAATAAAGCAGGAATTATGATAATCCATGATCATGCCCCTATAGATAGATGGAGGGCCTCAACATTAGTGAAGGTGGGGAGGAGGAAGGTGAATCGGCCCAACAAGAAGAAAAAGTGATGGGCAATGCAAGACCATGGTTGGCTACAATGCTGATTTGGCATTGATCAGCAGGTGTGCTTCCCTGCTGTGTTTCCCTGCCAGAGCCAATGCCTTCAACTCACATTCAATCTGGGAGACAAAATAGAAAAGTTTATATGATGCAATGCAATGCCGGTGCATTGCCCAATGAGCTGGTGCGAGAGGTCGAGAGCTACCAACTAGATATAGTTGGGCCCACCTCCACACAGTGTTGGCTCTGGAACATCTTGATCGGGGCTGGTCTCTCTCCCACTCAGGAGTTCTCCAGAGTGAGAGGCACCAGGTAGATGTGGGGATATTAATGAATACCCGGCTGGCTGCCGCACAATTTTCTCATCCACTAGAGTTTCTCCTAGTGGATGAGAACGTTGCCTCAATGTGACTGTGTGTTGCGGAGAGTAAAACTCTGAAAGCTGTGTGCGTAGAAATTGAACATATAACCAGGACAATGTTAGTGTCACGCTCCACCCATTACACTAACCCCATCCAAGGAAATAGGGGAATACATCAAATATGAAAAATTAAATTCCTTCTGTCACCCAGGTAGATACTTTAAATATACCTTTTCCCTTATCCAATTTCTTTGATTATGCAACATACTGTAATTTGATTTATATTAGGCAAAAAGTAATCATAGTCCACCAACCTACCGTGGGGAACTGGTGTATCCTGATGACTTCACTTTCGAGTGGAAGACCAGAGGCTGTTCCTTCACACCTCCTTTATCAAAAGATAGGAGTCAATAAGACATAGCTTGACAACCACAAATATCTGTTAGAGTATGAATGACCCATGTATAATAATATATTACGTTAGATTATATATGATATATTCTTCAAAAAAACAATTTTCTCTCCATTATTCATTTCAATCATTAGGCTAGAACTAGTGATTTCATTGTCTTGTGGTTTTCATGGGTTATAAGAATGGAGGACACAACATTAATGGGTAACCAGTCCATGCTGTCAGGAGACAACATAAGTGCACTGTGTGATGGAGCATTCTGCTCCCTATTCGCTGTCAGTGCCTTCACTATACTACAGTGAGCTCACTTTTTCCACAGCCATTAAAATGTGTGTGGCTTTCCAAAAACACTTCTCCTGTCGAATACAGGCAAAATAAGAAAAAGTCACATAATCTCCAAGCAGTAACTCAGTAATCAACTTGCATTAGAAAAGGAATTGATTTGTTTTACTGCTGTAACTCCAACTCAACACTTGTTTTCTACTGAAGCAGAGATTGCACAGTAAAAAAGAGATTATACTATAAAAGAATTCACAAAAAGAATTCAGTCAACCAATTTAATAGACAGCTGTTTCATTATTTGTGAAGAATAGCTCATTACACATTCACTGAAGTAAACATGTAAGCTAATCAAGATCAAGCTGAAATGACATGCGATGATGAGTGACATGAACTATAATGTGTATTTTTGATTAAGAAACTAATTACCGTTTTTATTTTTATCATTTTCATTTTTGAAATAATTTAATTAAAAGAAATCAATCCAACTTCCAGTTATTTTTAAACAGATAAAAAACAGATAGAGTTGAATGAAATAAATAAATAAAAGAATGAAATGAATGAAATAAAATAAATAAGAATGTAGTTTGAGCATACATAAATTAGTTCTGCCAATTCAAAAAAATAGACTGTGTTCTTTAATATTAGGGCTAGCTGGATTACATTCAATATTGTTTGGCTGCTACTTTAGAGCTTTCTAAATTGTGGTTGTATCACTGAACTCACAAAGTAAAATACTCTAAATCATATTGAGACATGATAATCCGCAAAATTCTTGTTTTTCTTGATTTTGGTGACACCTTTGGTGATAAGCGGTCATTGCTTTGGTATTTTGCCCTCTCCCATCCCCTTGAATTACGGTGTCCTAATTGATGCAAAGTCACATTTTGACAAAAGACACAAACTCCAACAGTCTTGTGAAAAGGCAATATATCACAACGCAAAATAATGTACTAATACTACTGCTTTGTCATTTGCTGTTTTAGCTTGAGAATGAAATGTCTTGCGACACCGGTCGCTCACTCGTAGCATCATACTCCATCATCAAGCAGTTGAAAATATGTTTTCAGCGGGTAGGGTGTTGGCTTTTGTTCCAAAACAGAGGGAACGGGCTGGAAAGTAAGTACGTTTTGAAAGCCAGAAATCTCAATACCTGGTGAAGTAATCATTGAGTCATTGGTATTGATCAATAACCATATCAATCTCCTGCAGATATATTATGGTCATTTTGCGCTGTGGGGCAATAAAAATCAAATTTATTGCCCCTATATTTTTACTGAGATTTTTGGATTGACAAGACTTAAAATGTACACTACGGTGGTTTCTGTGATTATAGAGACAATGATTCAGAGTTTGGATTACCTGAATTATAAGGGGCAAGGCCCAGGCCAACCTAGAAGTTTAGTCTAATATGAACCACTAACTTTTGTTCTCAGTCAGAGAACAGGGGATGGCAAAACTCAGACCTCCCTTTGAGTGAGCTATTGACTGTGGTCCAAGAAAAAGACAAAATAATTTCAGCTTCCAAAAATGTATAAACCATAGCAGGTATATGTCTCTAAGATTTTATCTTGGCTGTAACCAGAGTCTCTGGTATGAGTCATTGCCTTACTGAGCTGTGAAAAGTGGGGCACACAGTAGGAGAAAGGAGCAAGAGCAAGTGAGGAGGTATCAGATCCAGGGTATCTGAAAACTGGTGGGAATTAAGAGGAGTGAGCCAAACTGAGGGTCTGACAGCAATAGAAATCATGCAGCAGCTGAAGAATGATGGCCATGTGTGTAGCATATTAGGGAACAATATATAAAGAGGGCAAAAAATGTACTTTTAGATGTAAGCATGAGAATAAAATGCTAGGTTCAAAGACGAGAATAGCAAATTGCAATGGAGAGTAAGATGTGAACTTTGCCCTCGACACTCATATGCTCTGTACTGTAGTTTCCATCAGCCAATGATTCATGGCACTATGTGCAGTCAGACAAGTGGAACACTTTCCCCTTTCATTCAAATTGGAGCACTCGAGGCGTCACACTTCCCTGTCTCTCACAGTGGAAAGTCTGAATGTTTTTTTCTTATACTTATCTCCCTGTGCCCAAAACTGGCAGGGGACACTCTGTAATATAATCTGACACTGATGCTCAATGCTGTATGTCATCTGAAAGTAAGCTGGTGTGATGCAGTGGCCACTAAGATCGTGTTCTGGATGGGCACAAACTATTGATAACATGAATCCAAGCCTCCATCTCCTATATCAAAAATATGAAGAGGGCCAACAGTCACACAGAGTAAATGGCTTGTTAGCGTGGGCTTGTGACTAGCTGTACCCCCGGGCTACACTGCAGAATGTTAACAATGTTAACGAGCCATTTCAGGAAAACTGAAGGATAAGTGAAGATTTTTTCTATAATCTGCCAAGTTTCTGAAGAAAAATCCAACCAAGCAAAAATTCTAAATGTTAATGTATCTCTTTAAACCCCTTTTAATCCACATTTGCAAATTTTATCCACATTTGCAAATTTTATCCACATTTGCTGGTGTTACCCATTTGAGAGTGATCACTGGAAAACTTAGAATCTCTATGTGCATTCATAATTAGTGCTATATACTGTATGTAACCAGAGCCTTGCTATTGTAAGTGCAGCATAACTTTACAGATTTGCACAGCTGTTTACAGGTACAGCGTGAGTTTAAAGGCTTAAAATGAAAATAGGCATTTTTAGAGGTTTCTATTTCTAGCTGGGCTGGTAAGGTGAGAGGATTTTCCGCCAAGTCAATAGTGTTGTGAAGGCAGTATCCTGATATCCTCTCAGTCAGACAATTTAATCCATCCAACAGGACTAAATCATCACACTTCAGGAGAGTGACATCGCAGCTGATCATCAGCCTCTCAAAAAGCCAACAGGCCTGGTTCATGTCATGATTATGTTACATGGGGGCATGCCATGACAATAGAAATCCGATCTGCATTACAGTTCATTTCACTTAAAAACTGTTACATTAAATCATGCCATCAATCAGTTCTGGTTTTGGATTCCAGTATATAAACCAAAAAGGTGCTTCAGATCTGTGAATTGTCCTACACATACACCTTCTGCAGATATCTTTGAGAATACACAGAAGGATGGGGTAGGTGTTGGGGTGGGGGGTTGTTGGGTTGCAAGAATCAGTGAATGTATGTGGTTTTTGGTCTCATTGCAGTCACGCAGCAGCTCCAGACTCCCCTGAAGATCCCCTACATAGTCTGGCACCGGTAACTCCCTTCACTCCAGCTGTGGGGAGTCCTGCTCTTTAATGCTGGCTTTCTCAGCACTAACCCTCTGTAAGAGCAACATGTAAACCACAGTATAGCTACTGTCTCCAGCAGAATAGTTTCAAGCTGCCAGAACCTAATGATACACCAAAGAACCACAGATGGCCTCACTTTACACTTTAAGATCCACTGGTGTAAAACGCAACTGTGCAACTAACTAGGCTAATTAGTGAGAAATTATCAGTCTAAATTTATTTTACTGTCCTGTAGCTTAATTTAAAATACCTGCCTATGCGGCAAATGAAAACTGAAGGGAACCTAATTATGCCACATCAACATCCCCCACAATGCAAAGGAAAGAATCTTTTCCATCCTCTATATTTATAGATAATGAGGAGGTTCTCAGTAGCTCTAGTGATAGCCAAACAGACCTTCTGTAAACCTTCTATAAAAGTACAATTTAAGAGAATCAACTTGTAGCCAAACAAAACAGTCAACATGCCAGTCATGAAGTGAACTACAAAATGGGTCATACTTTTAAAACCCAAACTCATCAAACAGCAGTAGTTCACTTTGTATTTTATGTGCATGAGCAGTGAGAGGTGAGTGGGTGTTCAAATGACGACAGGGATGCTGACCTTTCTTTTTAGGACAGTTGGGCTCCTTCTTTTTTAGCTCAGCATTCAGAGGAGATTCCAGCAGTGGAGGAGAACTGAAAATAAGGGAGGGGTGAAAGGGGGGAAAGAGTTACTGGAAATGAAGGGGCACAGCATTTTCCATAGTTATGGATTATTAGTCCCTCTCATTCTCAGCACTATGATATTGTTGACTCATGAAAAACCAGATGGCAAGAATGTTTATAATAAGCCAAGTTAATATGGAAACGTCAGAGTCGGAGGAGGTTACAGGCACAAAGCCAGCTGTAAAGTAGACTACACCCATATGCCCTCATGCTGGATGTCAGTCAGGTGACCAGTGTGTGAGTGAGAGCGAGAAAGGGCCACAATTGTGCTGTTTTTGCAAGTTTTAACAAGTTGACATGATTATGTTTTGGCCCCTAAGTTGCAGACCAGACACTAGAAACCAGAAGCATGAGTTTAGAGAATGTCACACTGACACAGACCTCTTGAGAATAAATAGAAAAGGATAGAAAATGTCACTGTGGAAGATGATTTTCTGGAGAAATGGGCACATTACCTGGAACTGATATAGACAGCACCATCTTAATAACAAATCATTAGGATTTAAAAGCTCAGACAAGACAACAAGTCTGTCCACAAAGTCACAGTCATTTATCATCAATAGAGCAGTTCCAGGCTGTGAGTAGATACAAAAACATAGACTACAGAGAAGCGTTTATCATTGGTAGAGAGTTTTTCAAATTTATGACACTGAATGGACTATTGTAGGCCATGAGAATGAAATGTGAAGTCCTAAATCAAGTAATATTTGCAATATGGGTAGCAGAGTTGCATACTATTTAGGGAGAGTTCCCCTGCAACAGCAAGCGTCCACCACACCGAAGTGTCCTTGAGCAACACTGAATTCCAACCAGCTCTAGGGCTTTGATTCTGCGCTTTGACCTCCCAGTGGAATGGACCAAGCAAAAAGACAAATCTCTCCTCTGGGGGCTCAACACAGTATCACCAAATATTTGCCTTTAACTTGAGGGTTACCTTGGGATCACCGAAAGGCCTTCACCTCCAGCCCAGGTTCTCCCCAGGAGGGCACACGGGCTTACCTCCAACAGGACCACACAGGGAGTAAACAGAGAGCTCACTAAAAACACCATCTGTGTGGCAAGGAATTTGAGAATTAATTAAGAGTCATAACGAATAACAGAAATATAGGCAAAACAATGGAATTAGTCCAAAAAGGGACATGAAAAGTGCGGACTGAAAAATAATGTTGGGGGGAAAAAGAGACAAAGGCAAGTCAAGGGGTGATGCTTTTACTTTGCACTGTAACACATAATTGCTTCTCTGTAGGAACAGAAAAAAAAATCACTTTCCTTCAGGATGCAAACCGCAGTCAAATCTTGTAAAAAACTTTATATTTCACATAATCCTAGGCTTGTGAAACCATAAACTGCTAATTGCAGCATTATAAAAATACCAAAGTTTCAGTACATGTGTACCTCAAGACATTCGAAATTAGTATAGGAAACAAAAGCAAAATTCCACATAGATTCTATTACTTAATCGGCGCTAGTTTTCAGTGGTTAACTGTACTGTATAGTCAAGAGGATGCCATCACAAATGCCATGGTTACACTTGGCTTTTCATATGACTTTTATCATCCCATAATGCCAGGATGCATTAACTAGCCAGGTTAGCATTAACTAGCCAGGTTACTAGCCAACATTCCTCAGCATGTGGTCTGGCTAAACGGATCATAATGTGAGCTTAATGCCCCCTGGCGTGACTGGATGATAAAAGTCACATTGAAAAAAGACATGTTTAACTGCGCCATATGACTCCGGTTTATCAAGATACTATAGGAGTTACTCACACTGTTATCCCACACTGGAGAGATGGACCATGACCCAGCCACTGTGATGCTCAGGCTGGGGTAATCTAGAGGAATGAACATCAACCATGGATTAGGCCGCATCCTGTTTCCAGTTCATGACCATGTATCAGCTGTTGTACCATACTCAAATTAACATTTAACGTTATATGGAAAACTAATGTCAGCCAACACATTCACACATACTGTGACACCTTGAATATGATTGTAAATAAGAGAGTTTTGATCAGCGTCTCTGTCTATAGAATTAAATGGACAGTGTTCCTCTTGGGACATGCACATCTTATCCTACTGACTGTAGGGGCATGCTCCCTAATATACTGGATCCTAAGCATCACAATAAAAAGTAGTATCACTGGACAAAGCAAAAGGGGCCTTATTGAATGACATCAGATCCAAAGAATGCAAAATGGACAGGGCAACCACATCTCTTGGTAGTTTATCTTTTTGTCATTATATTCTTAAATGTTGAGATGCGTCTTTTTCCATACAGCATTAACATAACAATGAGGTGTCTTTTTTGGACCTGATCAGTACTTAAGGCATCTATGATACTTTGATATTTCAGAATCTTTGGTATCATAGGTGGGCTTTGCTGTCACAGTACTACAGTGGCATGCAATTATCATCAGACAGGCCTAACATTAAGTGAACTGGAATCTGCTTAAGGGTAAGGACGCCATATCTTCTCCTGCAAACTTACACTACTTCTTTCTGGCATCAAGCCGATAACCATAATGCTTAAGATGTATCGTATTCTACTGTCCTCTGCAGGAAGTCATGTTACCTTCCTCAGACAAAATAAATTGTGTGCTACTACACTTAGAGTACTCAGCTACAACTTTGAACGTCAAAGCAAAGAAGAATGCGAGAAAGGAAAGGAGCAATAAATACCCCATAGGGTTTAAAATCAATAACACTGCTTCCTGGTAAAAAAAAAAAGAAATATTGAGCTGATAGAATTTCTGCTGATGGTGGAATGATGGTGCCTTGGTTGTGCAAACATGTGCAAACCTATCACAGCAGCAGCAGTGGGAGCAGCAGCACCGCCAGCAGCATACCTTTAAAATGTAGTGCAGTTAGGAGTTCGGAGGTAGCCAGGTCAACCAGGTACAAGCCATCAGAGCTTCCAATGCATAACCAGCTATTGTCCCTGCAGGAGACCATGGAGGACCAAATGGAGAAACAGCGTTACAGGCTTTCCCTTAAAAGGGACTTTGTTTCACAAAATTTGAGAGAAGACAATGTAACCACATACTAAAGAAAAACATACTGATGTGATGGAATGGCAAGGCATGCACACTAGGACTGAGGTTTTGATCCAAGTCTGAATTTTCCCTTGACTTAATGTAGTCTAAATCATGTACACACAGGAAGATGGAAATTACTGCCACATAGAGAAGGCAGGGTGAAGGGAGGGCAGAGGAGAGGAGAGGAGAGGAGAGGAGAGGAGAGGAGAGGAGTCGAGTCGAGTCACAGGATCCTCTGTGATTATCTACTTCCCGCACAGAAGCACTCATTCCTTCCTTCACTTCCACAAGGTTGCTGATATATATCATGCATCCGTACATACATTACTTCAGTTGTACTGTAGGCTAACGCGTCAGTTAGGCACATGAGCAAAGGTGATGTAGATGCTGCTCTGATATCATATGCATGGTACCCAGCAAGAAGGAAGTGCCTGCTTATTATGACAGCATCAAATGTTTTGACAGCCTGAAACCGTTAATGCTGCTATCACAGTTTCCTGTGATTGCTGTGGAAACATGCATACCAATTAGCCTGTACTAATAAAGATATTTTAAGTTTAGAAATGTTTCCAGACCTTTGTGACAGTATGACATTTATGTAGTGTTAATAGGAGAAATATGTAATATTTATATTTTTTTCATGACAATTATATATTTCAATTGCTTACATCATATTTTCCTGGATCACTTACAACTTTTAGTTTGTGGAAACAAGAACAAATCGAGCAATCGAGACTGGTCTCTATGCAGATGCTATGAATTCCTCCTCAAACAATATGAGATGCCTGTGACTTGTTATTCCTTGTGTCACATAATAAGATCCACCCATCAATTGATTTTCTAGCTGCTTATCCGGGTCAGGGTCACAGTGAAAACAGTGTAAGCAGAGCAGCCCAGACATCCCAAATTTGTATCCATAATCTCATTCTTTTGGTCACCACCCAAAGCTTGTGGCCATAGGTGAGGGTTGGAACAAAAATCGACTGGTAAATCAATGCACCAACCTGCAGTCTATCTCATGATCCTTCTTACCCTCACTCGTGAATAAGATCCCAAGAACTCTTCCACTTGGGGCAGTTGCTCACCCCTCACCTGGATGGAACATGCCACTTTTTTCAGGAGAGAGCCATGGACTCAGAATTAGAGATGCTGGTCCTCATCCCAACTGTGTCACTTTCAGCTGCAAACTGCTCCAGTGGAGTCTTGAACAAGCTTGACTGAATGCCAAGAATGCAAACACAGACTCCAGCACCCCATACTCCCGCAGAACCTCCTACAAGATACTTCGATGAACATGCTCATAAGCCTTTTCCAAATCCACAAAACATATGTAGACAGGATTAGCAAATTCCAATGACCCCTTGATTATCTGTGAGGGTAAAAAGCTGGTCCACTATTCCGCAACCAGGATGGAACCAGCACTGTTCCTCCTGAATCCGCGGTTCAACAATCAGCCAGAGCCTCCTTTCCAGCCTGTTGGCATAGGCTTTCCCAGGATTTCCAAGAAGGCTGAGCAGTGTGATTCCTCGATTCGAGGCTTTCGCTTCTGCAACTACCGCAGCTGCAGCCTTTCTGGCCTGCTGGTACCTCTCTGCTGAGTCAGGAGTCCCCCTTGCCAACCAGGCCCAGAAGGCCTCCTTCTTCAGCTTGACAGGTTCTTGGGTTCTTGAGTTCTTGGGTTGCCACCATGACAAGCACCAACAAGGAGTATTTGTTTTGGGGCATTTTCACCTTTATTTGACAGTTCAAAGTAGAGACAGACAGGAAAGATTGGGGGATGACATGCGAAAAGGGTGCCAGACTAGAACCCAGGACGCCGCATTTACATGGTCGCACCTTAGACCACTGAGCCACCAGGACACCCTCATGACAGACCTCTCACTACACATTTGGGCTTACCAGGCCTGCCTGGTAGCCTCAAATGAATGACAAATGAATTAATGGATATTATATCTCCAACATAACTTGTTTCATAATTTTAGGATTAGCTTCATAAAGATATACATAGATAGTTTTCTTACCTTTTCTGCTCATCATCAGTGTCAGTAGATGAGCTACACAAAGCCATTCTGAGAATGGGTATTGAAGTCTCCACTTTATATGTATCTGGTTGTTCTTCATGCATGACTCCTGGAAAGAAACATCCATACAGTAGTGTTACTTCATTCCATTTATGAGGAGTATGAGACTAGAAAAGACAGTGTTTCATAAAAACAATCCAAAATCCTGTAATAAATCCTCTGTATCACTGTAACACCACCTGCTTGCTGGGCCACAGTCTCTTGGTGCCTTTGATGTCTTTTTTGCATCTTCTGAATGTCCATTTTGGTCACTAAGTGACACGTGTGGTCATCAGGTAGAGAAAAGCACCACACCTAAACCCAGAAGATTCAGGTTAGTTACACAGCTTGTGGGATTTAAGGCTCTAATTTTGATATTTAGTTGTTAACCTCATGCCTCACAGTCACTAACCTCTCCATTAGTTGAGCCAGTGATGAGCTGCCTACTCTCCTCCAAGAAAAACACACTGAGCAATGGAGATGCTGAAGCACACAAGGACACAACAGTGATCATTATACACAGAAACTCGCAATATATAACAGTAGAGAACCTACAGGATTTGCCCTGGGTAGGTTGACTGAGCATATGATACTTGTTATTTTTCAGCAAGGCCCTTTCACAGTACAAGACATGTTATCTTTCATAGGCATCACCAGTAATTCAAACTAAGCAGTAACACAAGTGGCTAGTAGTAGATAATGTAAAGCTGATATAAGATTCAATGACACCTTGCTCAAGCACCCGATCATTATTGAGGAAAGGGAAATAGCTAGTATAGCTTAATTTACTCCATCAAAATTTTATCTGGTTATATCATACCTGACAGTACAAAAGACTGGTAGTAAACTGATTCCGTTTTTAAATTCCACACCTGTACAAAAAAAAAGTCAAGGCAGAGTAGTTTATAGTTATTCAAACCCAGTTAAGTATACAATATGCACAGTAATTTAATATGTTGTGTATGGTGATATGAAGATGCATCATAATTACTGAATCAAAAGTGTGATAAATCTACAATTTTAAATCTATAATTTGTGAATCTTACATCAGTACCTTAAAAGTCCGGTCTTCTGATATGGTTACGAGAATTTCTTTATTCCAGGGACAGAACTCTGCTGCTGTCAACGGTCCCAGGTGACCAGTCACCATAGAGATCATGTCCTGTCTCTGGTGTGGACAAAATGATTACACTTGGATTAAATTAAGTGATGACCTTTGATAGCTATTCAACCATTAATAATGAAGGATATATAAAATCCCAGCTGATTAGAGGATACTGTGACTTGAATCCAATGAATCACAGAACAGTACATGGAGGTACAGTAATATTTATAATCCACATGGGCAAAAGAAGATACAACAAAATATCAATGGTATTGAAATGCCTCAAATTGTTGGACAGGAATCGCATTTTCTTCTTGTTTGTGGGAATTTGTATTGAGGAATGAGCATGATCTGAAAATAATTTATGCTATTGTAGGCAGTGAAATAGCGAAATGTGCTTTTATTCAACAAAGAGATGTATCAGGAAAGAAGCGTTTCAGAAATGGTATCAAATTTGAAGTATTTGAACCATTTTCAGTATCAAAACAAACTTCCATCGATACTCAGCCCTTGCAATGAATGTTTAATAATTCAAATTAATCTGTCCTTGATTTGATATTTGAGCCCTGAACTGCTGTGATACTCCCTTTTAACTGTGAAAAAAAACATGCAGCATCTTGTACCTTTGAGCTGAGTATATATACTGTAGTTCCAGAGCATGCAGCCACTCGTTCATCAGAGAAACAGAATGAAAGATGGACCACTTCGCCCAGTAACGTCCCAATAACTGTCCCAGCTGCAACTATGCCTGCAAACAAATTGTAATGGTACATTTCTGTTAATGCTCCAACCAGCAGACCTTCATGAGCATAGTAGAAATGACAGAGATATTTCACTAGATGGCAGGATTGTAGTGATTTTCACTCAAGAATTCACACTACCAAATTACAGCATAAGTATAGATATACAGAAAGGTTATAATTCACTGAAACTAAAACTAAGGCTACAAGTAGGACACTGAACAAATGATTTGGTGAACAGAGATAAAAGTAAAAACTGAAGTTTATGAAAAAAATTAAACTAAACTGAAACCATATGCCTGCTTCCAAAACAAAGTGAAATCACATAAAATTGTTCAAATAGGAGAGAGGAATATAAGAGCACCACCTCTACTGATAAAGACCTACTAAGACATCGACTCTCATCATTTTCTAGGGCATTTAGGCACTTACTTTGTGTTTCTGAGCTATTTTTTAGCTGTGGTGGTTTTGATTCCAGTTTTGGTCCTAGCATAGGTTGTACCACTAAAATAGGTCTTATATGAATAGTTCACCGTAATGAAAGCACTAACCCTATATATTAGCTGGATATTTGTTTACGTTTTTGAGGAAATATGTACAAAATGTAATGTGGGTTTCCCTATCAGTGATGCTTTTTTTTGCTTTGGTGGCCCACCACTGCTGAATTAATATAGGCCTAGTTGAAAAACATTATTTCTCTGATGTGAACTGCTCAGGTAATTCTGTAATGTGTATGTTTTGCATTTTTAGCACTATGATGGCAAAAGCATCTTCAATCTATGAATGTGAAAGAAATCATCAACACTGAACTAAATAAATTAACAATCAATTGACCAAACTCTGACCAACAACATGATAAGTTGACTGTGGTAAAAGGACTGAGTAACTCTGATCTGCTGTCACAACTCTTTCCTTACCCTCCCTCCTTCTTCTCAGGCACAGTTCAATATCCCAGACAATGATATAATCAGCAGAGGCAGAGCAGAGGAGGATTGGCTTGCTGCCTTTCCCAAAAGCCATGGCACTGATGTCACCATGGTGGCCAGTTAGCAGCAGGGGCTGTGGACAAAGATTTGGACATAGATTCCAGTAAATATATCAATTCAAAGTGTCTGCAGGTCCTGTAAAAGTCTTAAACTTCTTATATGATATTAGCTAAACTTGTTCCCTGGGTTGACGAACCTCCTGCTCTGTGTCCACATGATTGTAAACCAGCAATTCCTTGCAACGCAATGGTATGACACAGTACGAATGACAGCATGCGAGCTGCCGGTGTGATATGAGTCTATCACAGGTCAAACTGAGCTTTTCTACCATCATCTTGGTTCCTCTTAGGTCTAAGCAAACTTCCACACAACAAAGGTAACTGTTAACACTAATTAACTGCAGTTAAACATAGCCCAGGTTAAGTCTATCAGGAAGAGTCAATAGCTAACTGTAAGTCATTTTCAACCATAGACTCTTCAACTATCTGTCTGCTATTGTCGTTACGAAAACACTAAAGATGAAGTAGGTTTATGTCGGACTATGAGTAGAGCAGCACTTGGAGGGAAATTTCCTTGCTAGAAGCAGCAGACAGGTTGCTTAGAAACCGCATAACAACCGAATTTCGTTGTACTCTACCAAAGATTGTCTATGCTACAGAACACGTATCATACAATAAACGTCTTCCGGTCTCCAAAAGTGCTTGCACGCGCTCGCCTCCATGGAATTGCCTCCTACAGTTTTGCCGCCGCACACAACTGTTACTATGATTAGATGATTTTTTTTTTTTTTTTTTTTTTTTTGCATAAAGGTATTATGTTGTGTTTTTTGTTTGTTGTTTTTGGTGCAAACTTCGCAGAACTTCAAGTTGACGGTTGTGGTACCCGGAAATATGGGCAGAGTGGGACTCCCCTCTTCTTCTTCTTTGGAATTTTATTGGCTCCTCGCAGCCAATGAAAAGGTATCCTATACAGCCACCCATTGAGCTGGAGTGTGAAGCTAAACATTTGACCCAGAACCTAGAATCCAAACCTGTATGCCCAAGGAGGCAATCTCAGCCAGCTGGCATCACTTGTTCCTTCCTGTTTCTAAATTCACCTCCATCAATAAATCACCACCAGACTGCCAAGAATATACACTCTCCAAAGGTTAAGAATTAGAACACATGACTTATTATCTGGACTTAGCCTACTTGTTCCGTCCAGTGACACAATTATTGCCAGCATTCCTGCAGAATAGACTGACAGTTCATCTCTGACATATTTTGATCTTAAACACTAGAATATTGACCTGTACTCCTACACTTCCATTTGTCAGATGTTTTGCTCCATTAACAGCCATTAACATAATAGCTGTCGCATCTTGCTTTAGTCACCATTCAATTAAGATCCATCATTGTTCTAGGACTTTGCACGGCGGGACCCCTGGCACTGTTATTACTAGACTATAATGTAAACTGTCTAGACCATACTCTTTTAAATGCTGCTCCCACAGCCCATCCAAAGCTCCCAGCAATCCTCCAGAGCTGACTTTGAATGATGCCCTCTCCTCTCAAGGTGTACTTCCGTATTAAACCACAAGATGGCAGTCATTATCCAACTACCGTACTGACTGATAAAACAAGAGATGGACTTCCAAGATGTCAGTCCCAATGAGGAGGGTAAACATTAAGGAGGTTCTATCGGTACATATCCATGGTACTTCCTCATGAAAATATTACAGTATCATATTATTATACTGTAATACTTGCATGTTTTTTTCCATTGACAAATACAAAGAAATTTGTAATTTGATCAATAATGAATGAATTACGAATAATTAACTACATGAACTTCACTAGTCACTTTTGAGAGGATAAGGTTAGAAACCATAACCTATAATGAAGTTCAGAGCAGTAAATCCATAAAATCACTTTTGCAGTTTTGTTGTCAGCAGCTCAATTCAATTAATTACAATCAACAAAGCAGGAGTGCTCCCATATATTGTTATTATTGTTATTATTATTATTATTATTATTATTATTATCATCATTATTATTATTATTATTAGTAGTAGTAGTAGTAGTAACCAAGTAGTAGTAGTAGTAGTATCATCATCATCATCATTAGTAGTAGTAGCAATATTAACGATACTTTAATATGGAATCCTTGTCGAGTAATTCAAAGCAGTCTGCAATATAATTTATATCAAATTTCCCATAAAGAAGTCAACCATTTGTCACTGCAACCACCAGAGGGTGACATATGACACCCATAGGGTGCTAATGTTTAAGAAATAGAGAGGACTATTACATTACAGTTTGAGATTATTTTTAGGATTTGGGTTACACCTACTGATGGGGTGGGTGGAGGAGGGTGATAGGATTTGAACAGTTTGGGAAATGAATACCACTTACCAGCTAAATTGGAAAAGTTTGGCAGCGGCTGTTAAGTTCATCTACTCTACCTGTAGTACCAGCCACCAGTGGCGGACTCAGGCTGTTTGAAGGGCAGGGGCGAAAAAATAAAAAGGGCACCTACTGCACGACATGGGGCCCCACCAGCGCACAAAAAGCTATGATGCATCCTGTATGATGAAATAGTCTTCATCCCAGATTAAGATTAAAATTATGTTATTAGGCGATCCAGATTAAAAGTATAACCACACCTCTATGATAAAAACACACAGGGAACTATAAACCTTTAAAATGTTTATTTCACAAACACCTTCGAAGTAAAACGCAGTAACTACATCTTAGAAGGTTACTTTACAACTTGAATATAGTCTATTATCGCGCAAAAAAATATCATGCCACAGAAAAGCATTAAGTAATAGCCCTCTGTAAGAGATTATAGGCTATGGCCACAAGGTCACTATAAACTCACCGCTGAGTAAGCTATCACAAACACACTGCAACTGCCAAAAAGAATATCGTGATTTTTCGTTAGGGATGCAAAATGAAATGGTGAATAAAAAGAATATATGAAAATTGCACTCACATAGGCTATAGCCTAGTCTATCACCACTAACCATTATCACCTAAGGGTACAATGAAAAATAAAAAAAAACGGACAGTGCAGATGAGATTACATCAAAATGCTAGCTAGATATTAGCCTAATTTATCGGCCCCTTGCAAAAACACAGAAAAGATTTGTTAGCGGCCATACAATGTGTTTTGAATGTAAGCAGGGTTTGAGAGGTAAATTAAAAATCTTATCAAAGTATTTGGCGGCACCCCTAGACTGTCGTCACGGCACCCACTTTGGGAAAGCCTGCCCTAGAGAGGGCAGTTGTAGGGGAGACTGTAGGGCACTGCATCTCATTTTCTTCACTGGGATTTTTTGCATCATTTTTGCATCACGTTTTCTCCACTAGAAGGACACTCATTAAGACACATTATTGAATTTCCTTGCTCTAGAGGGGACATCATCATAACTTATTGCATGAAGGGGCACCCTAGAGGGCACTCAATCATTTTTTCCCATGTGAGGGGCAGCCAATAGGGCACTTCCTCTCGTTTTCGCCACTCTAGAGGGCACTTTAGCGATGCTTTTTCAACCATGGGGGCAAGTACCTGGTGAATTTTGGGATGAACCAGCTACTGTAGCAGATGCACAGAAATACATGCCATGTCCTGATTTTGAATGTGTGAACATATGCATGCCCCGAAAATGTCCTTACATTGGCATATAAATGTGTGCGTAAATATTTGTGGAGAGTGGATGAGGTGTTTTCATCAACTAATTAGGCTACAGTCTGAGTTTTTTTTAATTCTCTAATACTTTGCCAGACTTGCCCTTGCCCCCACCACACGAGGTCATTCAGCTGAATATAGAGTGAGCAACAAATCACTGCGGTACAAATACCCCTGAGGTCTTAAGTGGATTTCAAGTCATCCTGTTTGGCGGGGCAGAGGATAAACATTTATAAAAAGCATGAATGGAGAGGAGACTGTTGGGAAGTGTAGTTCTCATGTTACTAGCGGATATGACGGGTTTGGTGTACAGCTGGGTGTCGTCTGCGCTGTGCAGGAGTTTGACGAATCATTCGACGTTGACAGTCCTTGGGATTCAGATGACTGTGTTTTCTTGTTAGCAAGCTAACTTTAGCTAGACAGTTAGCAGGTTATGAGCTTTAGGTAGCGGAAAGAGAAGAATTCGAGTGCCAACGCGTTGTGTGGATGTACTTATTTTTTTTGTTCGCCTTAACATTTCTATGCGATGACATTGGGGCTATATTAGCTGGTAACGGAAGCTAACTTAACTTTAGCTAGCTAACGTTAGCTAGCGTGACATAAGTTGTTCGCTGCATAACTTAGCCACTGTGTGGGCCATCCACTAAGCTTACCATACGTCAACTGAGGGTAGCTAGCTGGGAAATTGCTAGCTGTTATATTAGCTAGATAGCACAGCAACGTGCAGTGGGAACCCGAAGTAGAACAGAATAAAATTAGCTAACTAGTGAAGCTAGCTACGTTTGGAATTTGTAATATGAAAAAAGCAGCGTCTGACACATTAGGATTTGTCCCTCAAAAAGACATCGTATACAACAAACTCCTGCCGTACGCGGATAGATTAGATGGCGAATCCAATGATTTACTGACTAAAATAAAAGGGAACTTGGGCCGAGCAGTCCAGCTCAGAGAGATATGGCCCGGTGTGCTGTTTTGGACAAGGAAACTTTCCACGTAAGTAACGCTAGCTAACCTAACGGTTGCTGATTGTTTCATTGTGTTCTCAATCTGAGAGTCTTGGAGTAATGCAAGCCAATTGTAGCCGAAAATTAACGTTATACTTCAATGTTTGATATTGTCTGTGTGTCTGTTTGACTGCCGTCTGACAACATTTCACATTGGCTCTCCAATTTAATAATATTGATCATCTTAATAAACTACCGCTTTTACCTAGTCCACTCTGGGTCAGAATAGCCAATTGTATTGATGTTAACATTAACTAACTGTTAATTCAGTTAGTTTAGTACTTGTTGCAGTTGCACACATTCACCATGGCCAATGGGTTATTCAAAACTCTCTAGTGTTAGCTTGCTTGCTAAGTCAATGATAACCCATACTATTTCTCGTAACCCGGCATGTCCTCATGCTTAAATGTTGGCTATGTATGCTCGCAAATTGCCCAGGACATCATGTCTTAAAATGGGCGGTTTAGGTTACATATTCAGGAAGCAACAGAGTGTAAACGGTAGAAAATACACAATCGATGACCCAGGCAGTGTAGCACAGTGCCATGTCATGGTCACTCCTGTCGACGACTGTGTTGGGGGTCGGCATTTGTTTTTGTAGCAGAGAACCAAGCTACCAGATATTTCATAACGAAAACAAGAAAACATTTTATTGATCATACATGTCGTTAAAGAAGCATTGCTTTGATGAACTGCTATCAAGTTACTTCAAACTCAGCTGCCTTTTGATGTGTTGGCAACATATTTTTTTAGACTTTTATATATATGTTTCACCTGATCATAGTGTCTGATATCCTTTGTTAGTGCCCCTCAGCTGAACAAATAAATGGATTAATCAAGTGACAATATTGGATTCGGGCTTTAAAAGACAACAAATTGCAGATCTGATTTTTCACCCCCTGTGTTTTTTTCTTTCAACTTTCGATTATGTTGTAATAGAATCACATTGCTATAGCACAAATATTATCAATATTACAGTGGGTTACTTGGGGTGCTGTTTCATTTTGTTTCACTCGGTTGCTGGGCTGTTTTTAATCCGTTTCAGTCCTCATGCTGGCAGACGGCTCTGTCCAAGAGTGAGTCACTGCCGGCTCAGAGAGATGGAAAGTTTGCTCTCGGGTTGACCCAGATTCTGTTTGCTGGTATTTTGGCGCTCCAGTAGAGATACAAACATTTTTTAAGAGTCAATTTTAGGGTCTCACCAAAGCTTATTCAGCTTAGGTTGTGTTATTTCAACAATGTTACCTCTTTTTATTGAACATACACTATTTCTCCTGACTAATTTGAATTCTGGCTTGTTTGTAATTTTCCATATTGTATGTTTATATTACATCAGAGGGAACACAAGCACCTTGTTGAGTTGGTCTTGTGCATGCTGTCGACTGGTGTTTTCAGCACTTCTCATATTATGCATGTAGAAATGTGTGAAATGATCCCAATGATCTCTGTACCTCTTATTTAGGTACATGCGCCTGTATGGACGGAAGTTCAGCAAAGAGGACCATGTGCTGTTCATCAAGTTGCTCTATGAGCTAGTGACAATCCCTAAACTGGAGATCAGCATGATGCAGGGCCTTGCTCGCCTGCTTATCAACCTCCTAAAGTAAGAGTGGGCCTCATCCGTGTTACTCAGCAAACTTGCACACATACCGAGTTCAGCACGAATTGTTTCCCCCTTCAATGTTGCACATTAAAGTCTTGTTAAGCTAGATTGTAAAAAATCTCTGCTCTAAATTGGCCATCGATAATTGCTAACATATTGTGGTGTCTCTTATTTATATGGAAGAAACTGTGTGACACGTAAAGAGAATGAGCTAGAATGCTTAGTTTTATCCTTATCTGTTTGTCTGTCTGCTGATCCATCTAATAGGAAAAGAGAACTACTCTCAAGGGAGGACCTGGAGTTGCCTTGGAGGCCGCTGTATGAGCTGCAGGACAGGATCCTGTACTCCAAGACTGAGCATCTTGGCCTCAACTGGTTTCCCAAGTATGCCCCTGTTTGTTTCCTTTTATTATTGTAATACTTTTTTACCTAAACTTTGATGTTAGTAGATCATATTGAATATATGCAGCCTGGAAATAGCATTCAATGGCATACTAGTACTTTTAAATTGCACTCTAAATGTCCCCTCATTTGTTTTGGTGAGACATTAGATAACATAGTTTTAAGCCAGGGATTGTACTGCTGAACTATTTTGTTGTTATAGTTTATCCAGATTTGAAAATGATAGTGTTTTCTTTCTTTTTTTTTCTTTTTTTCACCATCAGTCCAACACTTTCAGCAGCCTCCAACATGACTTTCCCTCTGGAGTGTGTGTTAATCACTGTTATTTTTCTTTTCCCCAAACCCTATTCCAAAACTTTTGCTAATAGGCAAAATTATTCATTGAAAAAATTAGCCCAGAACGTAGAATAAATATTTTGGTGCATCTGTACTCCACTGTAAGGAAAACAAGTTATCAAGTGACAACACTCCTGTTACTGGAACAGCTAATGTTGATGGTTGACTGCGCAGGAACTTGAATGAGACTAAAAGTACTGAAAACTGTGAACGTTATACCAGTTAAATATCTCTCAAACCTGGGAGTCATGCATGAAGAAGGTGGATAGGGGAGGATTATAACCTTATTGGCCTTACATTATTCACCAAAACATGATTGACCATTTCCCCCCTGTGATTGCTTTTAGATTAGGAAACAAAAGCCCACCCATTTTAGTTGGGGTTAGCTGCCTTTGTTTTTAAATGATAGTTACCCCTACTTATAAGTTTGCCAGATGTTTTCAGAGTGTTCATCCGCTACTAATGATTTTAGACTTCATGGGTGATACAATCAATGAGTTGTTTTGTTTTTACTTCCCTTTATTAATTATGTGCGGTACAAACAATAATACAGATTGCTAACAGAACATTGTGGCTCATCTCCTGACTTAACAAGTGTACCTATTTTTTTTTTACACTGACATTTGACCTTCAGTGAAACGTAAACAATGTATTTTAGACATCATACTGTATGTCTGTCTTTGTATAACAAGATGTTTTCATAAGTCAGTTTTGTCCAGTTGATTGCTCTTAGGTTATGTGTTTCATATTTTGAATGAAATCTAATTGCTTTCAAATAATTTGACCAATTTGAGGGCAGAACACATCTGGCAAACTCTGTACTCTGCAACTAGCTGTACTCTTAAGTAACAGTGTTCACTGAGAACTGTGCAGTTTCGGAGGCAAAGTTTAAATGTCTGACCACCTACCCTATGTTACACCCTTGGACAACCCCTATGCCATTCTTACAGCAAGCAGTGCGAGGTGCTCTTTTATGGTGCTATGGAAACATTGTATGTTTCTCACAAAAATGCCTTGCTAGCACATCACCATTAAGTTACAACTGAGAAAAGCAAGCTGCCTTGGCTGATTGCCAGCTCATTTTTTTAATACATATGTTTGAACACCATACATGATAGTCTGATTGCATAAGCTGAACATGGTGATAGTAAATTGTATAGATAGATGTATAAAATGTTCATATTTGGAGTGATTGGCACTTTGTCGTGTGCTGAATGTGTTCTTTATGCCTTTGTCTCCTTTCACATTCAGTTCTCCACGGCCTCGTTCATCCTCTAAACTCATAATGATAAAATTGGTTCAGAGGTGGTAAGGACAATACTTCTCTTTGTGTTTTACTTTGAATTCATCATTTGAGGCACTTGTTTTTTTTTTTTGTTTTTTTTTTATACATTGCATGTGAAAATGACAACAAAAAATACACTGGACACCCCCACGCAGCTTGTTTGATGTGATAGGAGAAAACTCAATACAATATCAATGTTAACATTCCACTCATATTGGAGACTGTCGCACTGCAGCTAACAGATTTTATACCCTCCTCCTATCCCCCCATCTCAACTGTGTCAAAGTCATATTTTTATACACTATATGTTAGTTTGTTTGATTTTGTTTGGATCTCTTAATCTACTATCAGGTTATTTTCCCAATATGTCGCCTATTGTGAATTATTTGGCATCAAAGTAGTAACACAATACAAATGACTATATTAGGAAATAATACAGGATATTACTACATATGCTTAGCACTAGTATTGTTGTTTACATTCATTCAATGATCTCAACCATTTATCTATCTATCATCTGACCCACTTCCAGGGAGGTTTTGCTGTTCACACCCCTCTTCCTACTGTAGCTTCTTTTGAAGTTAGCCAACTCTGCACTACTATATTTTCAGAAGTCATGAGGGAGCACAAGCTCTTGTCACGTTTCCTCCCCTTCTGGAATGTAGTGGGGTGAACGTAATGTTTCACTCCAGCTCAAACACTAAGGTCATAGAATTTCGGGTTCCCTCTCCCTGGGGTTTTGAGTGTCGGTGCACTTTGCAATGGGACACTCAGGTTTAGGCTCTGGTCTTGTTGATGTTGGAATTTGCAGTGGATGAGTTTGATGCTGATCTGTGGCCTGTGTGTTGTAGGCTTACAGTGTTACAGTTAAACATTGGGCCGTGCATACCGAGCATTTAGATACTTACAAATGGGCTGGCAGAGGGTCACCCTTGATCTAGCTGTTAGTTTATTGAATTAAATCTGTAGTAAGTTGACTTAAAAGACACAACTGCTTTAAAAATACGTAACCAGTTGTTGAATGGGATTGGCAGGGGAGTTCCAGTAAGGTATGGCTTGAGCTTGCATGTGAGCGGATAGGTGGGATTGTGGGAAGGGAGCTCAAAGGCTGTGGTTATATTGGTCTAGAGCTTTCGACACGGTTATGTGACCAGAGTCCTACCTTTGCAGACCATCTGTGAAGATAAACATGTCAGGAGTTGCTTACGCAGAAGAAAGCTTTATTAATAGTAGCAAATCCAAAACCATTTCAAACAAATTGTTACAGCAGTGGATGAATTAAAGGGGGCATACATATTATGAATGGGATCCATTAACACTCAAATTCTGTATATTGGCCTGCGGCCAGCCAGTTATTATGGTTCTGACAGTGAAGTCAATGTAGTCTATTAATGCCATTGTATCACAGTTTCCTCACTATACACCAGCCCCTTATGATTTTCTATTAATGACTGTTTCACTGTACACCAGTCAAATGTGTAAAGAATTTGCTGTGTGCATGCAGTCAGACTAAGTCTAATTGCATTGGTGTGCAAATTGTTTAACTGTCACCCTAACATCAATGTTTCTGTGTTTGTGTTGACATCTCACTACAGTTCTTTTTCACTTCCTTTATTCCAGCTCTGTGGAAAGTGTGTTGAAAACACTTGTGAAAAGCTGCAGACCGTAAGTACACTTTAATATCATTGATCTGCCTGTCTGTGTCTGTCAATCTTTTTTGATTTAGGCGACTGGAAGGTTTTTAATCTGCAAGTGAAAAATGAACCGAAGAACTGTTTTGTCAACATCAGAGGTTTACAAGTCTGTGCATTTAAATGCTTGTCTCAGCAGTCCTTTTATTGACTGGATAAGAGATGTAATCACCAGAGGATGGATGGATAGAAAAAATTAACAATTGTATAAGGCTCGGCTGATGGAGAAAGTCCTCCAGCTGAATGTTGGGCATATTGTGAATAATGTAGTAGATGAAGCAGCCCAGTATTGCATATTAGGCATCACTCACAAGCCTTATCATGCCGAAGCAAATATAGCTTTGCCCTCACCAGCAGGTCCTTGATTGTGATAAGTTGTGCGTGTGCGCATATCTGAGACGAGCGCCAGGGCTCAGTCCCTCAGTTTGCACTTAGGCTGATAATCCTATTATCTCATCTAATTCTGTCTTGTGTGAGAGTTTCCTGTTACTGTGAGAAGAGAGTGATTTGTGGTCAGCTGCAGTCCCACTATGGATCAGTGGCGAGGCAGAGGGAAGCAGCCTGGGTTGGAAGCAGCAATATTTTCTAGTCCTCTAGGGAATAGTGTGGCCATTGAGGAGGCTATAAAGTAGATGAACTGAAATGACCCCCTGGGTTTACTCAAGCCTCAAGCACATGATGAACCATGAAAATCCCCCAGTTAGACTGTGAGCCTGGTGGCACCACAGGATTTACCCTAAAAACAGCTAAAAATGTGCCAGGTTTATAACTTGTAATCTCCCCCTTTTTGGAACATTGCACTCCGGCATGAAAATTACAGCAGCTGCTAATTCATAGGTAGTCCAGTCTCCAGTCTGTAATAGAAAGGTACAGGCATGCACACACACTTATAACCATGTATTTATATTGGTGCAGCTAGGGCTGTTCACAGTATCTCACACTATCTCTTACTTATTGTCAATGTATTAAAGCCAAAATTAGCTTCCATACATCCTATGGGTGTCAGTGTCCAGTGCCTGATGACTGTGTTGTGGCATGTGAAGATGTGATTTGGAAGGGATCTAAGAGGCTTGAGCTTCCCTGTAGCGCTATCTAAGCCACTCTGCTGGTTGAGATGCTTCCACAGATACCTGTTCATAAGCTGATCATATTAGTTTGGCACAGCTCAACCAGCATTAGGTTGTTAGTGTGTCAGTATATCCTGTGTTAAATTCTCTTATCCCTTTTTAGTGCCATCACCTGTCATGGCCTCAAAAAAAAAAAAAAAAAAAAAAAGCAAACAGCTAAAGCTAACTGTGATTCTGTTTCTTTTCAATAGATATTTCCCAGAGTCAGCTACTCAGGAGATGCTGGAGGAGTGGCGACCACTACTTTGCCCCTTTGATGTCACCATGCAAAGAGCAATCAGCTACTTTGAGCTCTTTCTCCCCACCACCCTGCCCCCTGAGCTGCACCACAAGGGGTTCAAGTAAGAAACTCCTCACCCTCTCCCACTTAGGAACTGAGATCTGATTCCATTGAGGAACAGGTTCCAATATTTTCCTAAACGGCTGGAGCAAAACACTTTTGCCTCATCGATTTCCATTATTAATTACCATTTTTTTTCTGCTCTTTTTTTCAATTAACAAAATGCACAATTTTTAATTCATTATCACATTGTCTAGCTTTCATGACTGTAGGTTGTAGTGAAGCTTGGGGGGAGGAGTGTGTGTGTTTAGTTTAGTTCTCTGCGGCTGAAGTGCATTGCATGGTAACACAAGAAAGAAGATTGAAAAGAAGATCAAAAGTGTGGCTACTCTTTAATAAAGAGTCTGGTTAGTCCTTCGCGTTGCTATGCACTTCAGCTACAAGGAAACTGCTTACTTACCATGGAGAACTGAACACATAGTTCTTGCCAAGTACACACACTCCTCACTACATTATGCCACAACCTCAGTCACACACAGTACACAGTTGTGTGAAGTGTGAATAGTTTTGGATGCTGGAGTCATTTGGACTCAGGGTAGTGTGACTAACACAATAATAAAACTGTACAGTGTCAACAGTTAATGTTTTTTGGGTGCTATAAAGGTCTACACAGGTAATACTGTATATATTAGAAAGGAATTGTTAATGGAATTGGGTCATTAAGAAGGAATCTTTAAGGATGTGACATTGATAAAGTCTTCCTAACGCTACATAACCTCAATTCTCAACCCTACTCTCACCCCAAAGGCCCTTGTGATCTCTCCCTATTGGTTGACAGGTATATGAATTTAGTAGGGGTGTGTTTTGCTCCTGTTAAAGTTTATTTTTTCTAACAGGTTGTGGTTTGATGAGCTGATCAGCCTGTGGGTGTCCGTACAGAACCTCCCAGGCTGGGAAGTGGTAAGCAGATTAATTTGCTGAAAAGTGCTGAATACACAACAATCAGTATTTCTTCCTTCCCTATATAATGTTTTCTCCTACATTTTTGCAGCATCTGGTCAACCTCTTTGCTCGCTTGGCCAATGACAACATTGGCTACATTGACTGGGACCCTTATATCCCCAAGGTTGGTTGCCCTCTCAATCTGATTAACCCCCTTTCACCACCCACTACACAATCTTACACCCTTGTTTGTTTTGGTGTTTGCGGCACGTGCAATTATCTGTGCCCTGACCTTTGTGATCTTGGCTAATGGTGTGTATTTCATGGCCTTTGCTGCTGGTCAGAGAAACAAACTATCAAGTTTCCTTGTTGATCTTTTGGTCACATACGGCAAGTGACTTGCATCATGTCTGTGTTTCACACTGAGCAACTATTTTGATCTATGCTTTGTGACAACACCACTATCCATTACTTATCAGTCATAAACACACCCTCCTGACCCATTCAGCCCAGTGAAATGTCATGGGGTTGTGATCAGTTATTACAACAAATAACTACATCAAAATAATCAGATAATTAGACCTATCTAAAGTGGGACATTCTGTCCATATGTATAATCTTTTAACCCTGATAAACCTCATTAGAAGCACAAAATTATTGATACAGAAATTAAATATTGGCCTCTGGTGTTTTTTTTTTAATCCATTTCAGATTTTCACCAGAATCCTGAGGAGTCTGAATCTCCCAGTGGGGACCAGTCAGATGTTGGTCCCACGATATGTCACCAATGCCTACGACATCAGCCATGTGGTCCTCTGGGTCTCATCCCTACTGGTCAGTTTATAGTTCTTTGATAGCTCTTTTTGCTGCAGCTAATAACTACTGCAACAGCTAGTGTGAAACAGCTTGGCTAAGTGACTATGTTCATTTCAGGGAGGACCCAGCAAGCAAGCCCAAGCACAGCTCAGTGGCCTTTTCAACAGCATTACATCCTTCTTCCACCCATCCAACCATGGCCGCTGGTTGGTGAGTCACCTTTTGTTTCTTGTGGATGAGTGTGCAATTGAAGAGAAGAAATCATAAGACCTTGACAAAGCAGCTATACATAACTGATACAATTGGAATACTATGTTGCTTGAACAATACATCTTTACTATTGTGTAAGAGGGACTTACTTTCATGATGTGTATGAACAGCAGCAAAATGGCTGAAAAATGGGAAAAAGAAAAAAAAAGTTAATAGACTGATCTTGAATAAATTAGACATGTACAATTTTTTACCAATTGTAACATTTTGTATTATAAATTGGCCCTTGCTGCACTTATTGTATTAGTAGATGACCCCTCATAACTAATGCTTTTCTGTAAATGTCACCACAGAAGAAAAAAAAAACAGTGGGAATTTATGATGCTGGCGGGTCTCTCCACTCCATTTTGCTAATATATGAATCAGACCTGATAAGGGGTTGTCAGGTATTTGCGTTGCCAACACACAGGCAGGCTGGTGCTGCCAGCTCTTGCTATGGGCACCCAGTGTGTGTTTGTGGTAATTGTCAGTGCCTTCAAAATAAATAAGCCAGCTTGATCTTACTCAGAAATAGCCAATGAACGTTTCAAACGCAATGGCATTGATTCATCATTTTCAACTCAAGGATACCATTGTTTCCATGACAAAAGAAGCAGCCTTTTTGTTCCCTTGTAATTTAAACTCTGAGGTTGCGTGGCAGTGGCCAGTGGCAGAGCAGGGAGGCAAAGATAACAGGTTTATCACCAGGTGAAAAAAAACTTGGGGCACTGGACCAGTTGGGCCACTGACTGACCAATCAACTGGCCCAAGTCAACGTCCCACTGGCACCAAGCCATCAGGCAATTCTTATTATGGAATGAATATGATTGTGTTCATTTTTTATTTGATCTGATTTGATTCAGTGCCTTGAAGACTGATGCAATTCAGTTGTTACAGTGACTTGTTTTTGACTCTGGTTAGGACTATGAAACAGAAAGTTCAATGTTAGCATCATAATGTCATTAGCATTATATATAGGAAAGGCACCTGTATAAAATAATCAAAATTTCGGACCAGTTACACTTGACACATAATGTACCTTTATTTGAGATTGCTCTGAAGCTTGATAACATAAATTCATTTCTCAAAGCCCCCTACATTTTACATTCTCTTTGCATAGGGGCATTTTTACCCACTGCTAGAAATGTGAAAATCTTCCATTCTATCCCAGCAAAAAAAACAAATAAAAACAAAACAAACAATGGGGCTAAGTAGTTCTTATAATATGAAGCATCCAAATAGAGCCACTGTAGTAGTGACCGCGTTTGTGTAAATTAAACAGGTTGTGACAGATTGCAATGATAGAATAAAATGCAATGGCAGGACACAACACCCTCCCTTCCTCCAGCTTTCACACGGTCCCGCATGTTTGAATCATGTTTACAGTCATATCTTGCGCAGTTGGGTGGTCACCCTGATTCCCTGATAATTATTACATCCCTAGTTCCTGACAATGAGGTAGAGCAGGCAGTCACAATGCGGTCCCAGGTCACTCTCCTGAGCTTTTGCCCTTCCATTATCGTCATCGTTTTTCTAGGAAGCTCCCTGAATCCTGTCGGCAGTCTGGGTTTACGTTGGTATCTGGTTCAGAAATAACAAGAGGACATGTGAGTGAGACTGCTGCAGTGCTATAAAAGGTCACTGGGATCAGGGCCACATGCCTTTCTTATTTCAGGAAACCCCCTCTGCTAGAGCTGCAGCGCCACAGTCAGCAGGCTGTGTCTTCATACACAAACCTTTATTTTTGGCAGGGGGGTGAGTTTTGTGTTGACTCTAGGCTGTTGCTTGGAAGCACACGAGATGTTCTTCCTCTTAGCAGTAGCTTCATTACATGTAAACAGTGTTTTGCAATCAGCTCTACATAAAAAGTACATATTTAGCCATTGCTAAAGTCAGATAATATTACGCTAACAAAAAATACTCATATCTTAGTAGAGTCTGTCATGCACATTGACCTGCCATTCACAAGAAAAGAAGTTGAAATTCAGAATCTCAAGTCAGGGTGTGTTCATTTAGTATGCAACAAAATGCGTGTTATTCTTTGCCTGATGAAATTCCATCAATTAAACTCAACTGATATAACACTGAAGTAGTGAATTGTTCCCTTCATAAGCATGTAAGTACAAGATGAGTAGACAAATCTGTGTTCACAGTGCATTGGTTTGTGTTTGTGTGTCTGTTGTGTGTCTGATGTCTACAGATGCTCCATACAACACCCTCCACCTCTCCATTTGTCCAGACTACATGGAGGCACACTGTCCACCTGTGTGTCACCCCTGTGTCATGTATCTGTCTTTCTGTCCCTCTGTCCTCATATCCAGATGAAGCTGATGAAGCTGCTCCAGCGTCTCCCAGCCAGCGTGGTACGCCGGCTCCACAGAGAGCGCTACAGGAAGCCCACATGGCTGACGCCGGTCCCCGACAGCCACAAGCTCACAGAGCAAGATATCACCGACTTTGTGAAGAGCATGATGCAGCCGGTTCTGCTGGCCATGTTCAGCAAGACGGGCAGTCTGGACGCAGCCCAGGCCCTGCAAAACCTCGCTCTAATGAGGCCTGAGCTGGTCATTCCCCCCGTGCTGGAGAAGTAAGTGTGTAGTGAACAAGAGTATTATTGTTGAAGGATACATTTTTGTTTGAGTCAAGTTCTATTTCCGAAGAGTCTGGAACACTGTTGATAGATTCAGATCATGGACCAGACCACATTTTGAAATGCAGTCAGAAAGGGCAAATTGTGCTCTATTTCTTCAATAGGACATACCCTGCTATGGAGACTCTGACGGAGCCCCACCAGCTGACAGCCACTCTCAGCTGCATGATTGGTGTGGCACGGAGCCTGGTGTCAGGAGGGCAGCGCTTCCCTGAGGGCCCCACACACATGCTGCCCCTGCTCATGAGGGCACTGCCAGGCGTCGACCCCAATGACTTCAGCAAGTGCATGGTGGGCACCAGTGTTGTTCGTGTCTAACCGCTTGGGGCATTTTTGCTGCTTTTTTTGCTCCTTTTGGTTGTTTTTTTCATGTTGTTAGTGTGTTTGATTCTAATCCGATTGTCATTCCCGTCTTTACAGATAACATTCCAGTTTATTGCTACATTTGTGACTCTTGTGCCTTTGGTGGACTGTTCGTCTGCCCTACATGAAAAAACTGACTTGACAGAGGTGAATCACTGCTCGTTTTTTTTTATTTTTCCTTCTTAATAATTGAAAGTAAGTTGAACGATGATGCTTCCTTTTACCCATATAATGTATTTTGTCTCTGGCTTTCAGGTGGAGAGAGAGATGTGCTCAGCTTCAGCAGAGTTTGAAGACTTTGTCCTTCAGTTCATGGACAGGTATGTAGAAGACTTAAAAAAAAAAAAAAAAAATGAACAAACATGTTCTCTCTTAAAAGCAAGTTATGAATCAGCTATGGTTTTCAGGCATGCAGCTGTGATGACAGCGGGTGGTCCATAGATATTTTTAGTTGATGACATCACTCTCTCAGGTTAACTGATGACCACCTGCCTACACAAAATATTAGTCAACAGTTAATCTCTAAAAGCAATGTGATTTAAGTCTAAATCACATTGCTTTTAAGAGAATGTTGTTTAACTAAGTGCAATCTTCTGTGTTTACGTCATGCTTTTACAAAGAGGATTTTTTGTATTTTTTGTATTGGCAATGAAGGGTTTTGATACCATTAGAAACCTTGTATTTTCCTTCTAAATAAAATAAAATTGCTGGACAGAAGGAAACATTAAATGCAAGGGTTCACTGTATTAGTGTTCATTTTCTTGCTCGCTTGCTTGATTTTATTACATCGTGCTTAACATTTATTTCCTTTTCAGTGGCCGGAGTGAAATGTATTTGAAAGATTTAACTAATGTTTTTTTATGTGTACAGGTGCTTTGCCCTGATTGACAGCAGCACTCTGGAGCAGACTCGAGAGGAGACGGAGACGGAGAAAATGACTCACTTGGAGAGTCTGGTAGAGCTAGGCCTGTCCTCTACTTTTAGCACCATCCTCACACAGTGCTCCTTGGATATCTTCAAGGTAAGACTCACACCTCCCTCACTCCCCTTCTCTTTCCATCTCTCTCACACCTACACACATATATACTGTATATATATATGGATATATTATTAATATCATGTGTCACATTATTTTACAGGTGGCTCTGGACAAGGTTTTCACCTTTGCCACCACCAACATCTTTGAGACACGTGTCTCTGGGAGAATGGTAGCTGACATGTGCAGAGCTGCCTCCAAGGTGAGTCGCATAGGCCTGAAGCACCAGCCTCTTGTAGCTTCTCATTTTACTGTGGTCCTCATCACTGTGTTTCTGTTTTCAGTGTCACCCTGCAGAGTCACTCAAGCTTTTCGTGCCACACTGCTGCAATGCCATAAACCAAATTGCTGTCAGTAAGTGCTCAGCAAACAGGAAATACCATTTCTATGAGAGGAGTTTTCAGAATGCATGAATCAGTGGAACGTTGTTTCTTCCATGAGGTCTTTATCAGTCTCTGACATGCACTGTTTTTATCAGATGAGGAAGTGCTGAATGAGGAGGAGCTTGACAAGGAGTTATTGTGGAATCTCCAGCTACTGTCCGAGGTGACTTAACCCTCATGAATAACCATGGTTTATCTTGGGTTCCTATGTTTACTAACAGTTTACTCCTAATCCTTTCTTCTTAACATATTTTTGCCTCGTGCGCCTCAGGTGACCCGGGTGGATGGTGACAAGATCCTGCCCTATCGCTCTCAACTGGTTCAGATCTTGCAGCTTACCCTCCACCTAAAGTGTAAGCAGGGCTACACTCTTGCTTGCAACCTGCTGCACCACATCCTTCGCTCCTCCGCCCTCATCTACCCCACAGAGTACTGTAGTGTACCAGGAGGCTTCCAGCAACCCATCAGTGACTACCTACCCATCAAGGTACCAACGCACTTAGTAATGGACTAGATGATGATTTTTACATTTCAGAATCTTCTCAAGTCACATTTCTCAAACTCATGATACACAATAGTGTGGTTTTATTTATTGTAGATGTCCCAAATGTCAACTGCACCTTGCCTTGAGTCCATGTGTTTGTCCATTTTCATTTCTGCACAGGTTACACAAGACCTGACGAGTGTGCTATCCTAGTTTACATTCAAAATCTTTTTATGACCATGAACTGTTGTTTTGTAAGTTTGTTTGAGCATGCATAGTCTTATCAGCTCCCTAATCCATTGATGGAATGTGTTTCAGAATCAAAGCCATATTGGCACTTGGGAGTAATGCTTGTCCCTCAACCAGACAAGTTACACACCCTTTTGTGCTCACCCTGACCTGCTTTGATTCATTTTCTCCTCCTCTCTTGGGACAGTTATTCAGTGAATAGGACCTTTACTCTGATCCCATTAAGTCTCTTCCCTGCTAGAGGCATGGATAGCAGCACACTTGGCTGGATTAGTGTCTCTCCTGCACTGCAGGGCAGATAAGGTGTCTCGCTTGCTGTTCCCAGAGTTGCCAGCAGGATGTAGGCCTGGTGGAGCGTGTTATATATTGAGTCAGCCTTTAATTAGCACCGTATATGTTAACTCCACTGGCTCACACAAGTAATCAACACCGTGATATTGTCCTGTGCAGGACTGGGGTCGACCTGGGGACCTGTGGAACCTGGATATCCGGTGGCATGTGCCCTGTGTGGAGGAGACCTCTTTTGCTTTCTATGTACTGGACCTGATTCTCCAGCCAGAGCTCCAGCGCCTTCAGAGATTCGCACAGGGGGAACAGGACATGAGCAGGTAAGGAAGAACAAAGCAGAGTACTTCCCTATACTCTCACAGAAACAAGATTCTGTTTTCTTCTGAAGTCGCTGGCTATAGGCTGCATCCAGCTAAGCTGTTTTGTTGGGCTGTGTAATGTGTGTATAGAGTTGATGCTGATTGTTTCTGTTTTTCAGAGATGATGTCCTACAGAGTCTGGCCATTGTTCAGCACTGCCTCCTAGGAGCCGGGAGTCTAATGCCTCCCCTGAAAGGAGAGCCCATCCCCGAACTGTGAGCAGTTGTATTCACATGTTTATGTCTTATATGCATGTTGCACATTTCTAGTTACCAATTCACAGTTACAGGAAAAAGCAGTAGACAGAATTACATTATTTCTTAGATATGGAATATTTTGGTCCTCATTTGTGATCATGAACAACTCTCTCCCCAATGTGGAAACAAAGAGAGACATTTTTCGGTTCATAAATATTAGTCAAAGTTTCTCTCAGGAAAATACTTAGTGGAAATGCTAACTACCTTAGAGGGAGAGGGAGAGCAGCTGCTCAAATAATAAATCATCATAACCAAGCCATAAAAATCCCTATTTAATACACCAGTACAATGTACCAATACAAAACAGTCCGCAGATTGCAGTCTAATTCCCTTCCTTGTTTTCCTAATATGTAAAACGCATCACAGTCAGTGGGTGAAGACTTCCTGCCATTGGTCATGCCCCAACCACAGGAGCTGGAATGGGTCTCATATAGCGGATGACTTTTCTGTTGTTACACATTACTTAAAATAAATAAGGCAATGTTACATCATGAAATGTTAATGTTAATGAAAATGATGGGGCCTTACACAAAATCGTCAACATTTATACATTTTCATCTCACATGTTCCGTTTAAAGTAATAAACCGTGACATCTTTATATAAATACATTTCTGTTTTGCTACACTGTATCGGCAGTTGATATAGCACTGCCTAGATGAAAACTGCCACCAACACGTGATGGGTTAGTAAAAAACTGTTTCCTGAATTGAGTCTGACAGACCGAGTCACATTGCATCTCACCGCTTTGAGATCAGTTAACTAGGGCTGAACAACATAGCCTTTGCTGGGTGAGCTAGAGTCTTTTTCTAGAGGTCGCCTGAGGGTGAGGTTTATTGAAAAAAGAATGCATACATTTTTCTGACGTCAGTGGATGCGCTTGGGAATTCAACAGGTGGTGCTGTGCCTCCACTATAAACAGTGGGGGGGAGCTGTTAGTGCTACAGTTAAAGAGCATTCATTTGAATTTAAAAGCTTAAACAAATATTCTGCATGTCCACAAGATCAGTCTCCAAGTCACTGTCAAGTTCCAGGTTTTGATGGAATGACCCCACAGATCTCTGATTTCTAGGTTTCAGGAGATCAATATCCATGCTAACAGATACCATAGAAGACCATAGGGATAACATGTAAATTCTCTTTCAGGGGCATTTTCACTTGTACTGTCTAGCAGAGGTTCTCAGAATGAGATCTGGGGACCTCCACGAGGCTGTTGTGAGGGATAAAATCTAAAGAAGTTCAATTTTGTTAGTATTTTACTTGCCAGTTAATATAATGTGCTGTTCCTTGGCTAAAGACCTATGTATTCGAGGGTCCTCGAAACGGAAAAAGTTTGACAACCCTTTGTTTATAGGTTTTTGCTCTGCCAAAGGAGTCAACTTGTTCAGTTGCCCATTTATCATTTTTGTTTGTTTATCAATTCTGTTTCTGAATGTTAAACTTGGCCTTGAACCCGCTTTTTTCCTCCAGAGTCCACAGCATGGTGAATCTAGATGAGACCAACCTCTATACAGGAATGCAGTATGGTAAGTCATTTTGCCTGAAACCTTTTCTCAGTATTGATGTAAGCAGCTGTAGGGTGTGATGGACTTTAGTCTTAAACTGTAATTCTATCCCTGCCTGCAGATGAGTCCAGAGAGAACTACAGAGACGCAATCTGTAGTGTAATGAGACAGCTGCTGCGTAAGTGTCCCCTTAATTACACTGAGGCTTAGGCTCGCAATCTTGCTGCTGTTTGTTCTACAGCCACATGCCCAACCAATTTCTAGTAACATTCAGCTAACAACCATCACTTACCACAAAATATAGGTCTCTGCCCTGCCATAATTCATGTTGTCTGTGTTCCTTTTCTTTGTTTTTCAGATTACATTCTGGAGCACTCTGAGGATGACACCAAGTCTCTCTTCTCCATTATCAAGGTAGGCACGAAGTAATAAAATCCTAGATACATTTGTATGAAGTTGTGACTCCTCTTTATTGGCAGTGAACAATGTTAATATTATTTTCTGACATTATACATCTTTCACAGATTATCAGTGACCTGATGCACTTCAAAGGTTCTCACAAACATGAGTTTGACTCGCGCTGGAAGAGCTTCAACCTTGTGAAGAAATCCATGGAGAACAGAGTGAGAAATCAGACATTTTATTGAACCTATATAATGAGCATGGACCCTCTTCAAAGCATAGATCGGATGCAGAACATACTGAGATCACAGCTACTGATTTAATCTGACAGGCAATTCAAAGTTGCATAATGCCTTCCTATTTTATTTGCAGCTTCATGGCAGAAAGCAGCACATCAGAGCCCTGCTCATAGACAGAGTCATGCTCCAGCATGAGGTGAAAAATTTGCTCTTAATGGAATCATTTTCTGGGGGATAAGAGCGTTCCTTTCCCACTTGTAACTTTGGGTTTTCTTGTGGTTTATTAGCTGCGTAAACTGACAGTGGAAGGATGTCAATACAGGAGCATTCACCAGGAGCTTATGAGAGATCTGTTGAGGCTTTCCTCAAGCACCTACAGCCAAGTGAGTTCAACAGTACCCTCCACATCGATCAACAGATCTAATATACATATTTATTTGCTTCCTGGTTTTCAGCTTCTAATGAGAATTTGTTAAGCTGTAACACATCACAAATCAAAGTGAGTGACGTTTGACTAGTGTCCGCAACACACCTGAAGTCGAGATCAATTGCGATTTTTTTTATATTATTCATCAGGTACGCAGCAGAGCTCAAAATGTTTTGTTTGCCGCCCTGGGAACCTACAACTTCTGCTGCAGAGATCTGATCCCCCATGTCCTAGAGTTTCTCAATCCAAACAACAGCAACATCACACAGCAGCAGTTCAAAGTATGACAGTCCTCTCTGCCTTGCCTGCACCTTGCTCTACTCCATAAAAATGTGTACATCTCCATTTTTTGACGACTTGCAAATATATTTCCCCCCTATAATTTTCCTACATGCTGTCTCTTTACCTCTCCAGGGTGCTTTGTACTGTCTTTTGGGGAATCACAGTGGAGTGTGCCTGGCCAACTTGCACGACTGGGAGTGCATTTCTCTGACATGGCCCGCCATTGTACGCTCTGGCCTCAGCTCGGCCATGTCTCTGGAGAAGCCTTCCATTGTGCGGCTCTTTGACGACCTCGCCGACAAAATCCACCGCCAGTATGAGACCATTGGCATCGACTTCTCCGTAAGAATAACAACACTCAGAACATCTTCACAAATGGATCATAGAATCTAAGACTGTCTTACATCTGCCTACCTGGAACAGTAGAAGCTTGATAATCCAAACATTTTTAGGTTGATGGTTAGCTTTGAGTAACTAGATAACTACATTAACAATCATGATGGAATACTTGCCAATTTTTGATAGAAAAGATTAGATGATAAGATGTAGGGGATAGGGTTAGATTGGATGAATCCATCGAGGATCCGCGATAGGCTGAATCCATTGCTAAAGGAAATTCCCTTGTTTATTTTTGCCAATGTACGTTACCTTGATATTTGGTCATTTGAAAATGTAGTCTAGTGCAAGACATTCAGGGTTTCCCGCAGCTCTTGACAAGCATAAATAACTTATTTTATTTTCATTGAGACCAAAGTCATGTGCGATATTATTTTAGGAGCGAGCATCAAATCATGGAAGTAAAGTTTACTGTTACAACTTAAGGTGACATTAAAGACATAAAAATGTCAGGATGGACTGTCTAAAACGTTATTTAGCTCAGTTAGGGAGGAAGTAAGTCTGTTACCAACTTCAGTTTATTTCCTTTATGCCATTGCAAACCATAACTGCAGATTAAACTGACTAGAGGGATTGTTTTGAATATCAACACCTCCTGCCTTGAAATAACAGATGTTTATATATACTGTTAAACATGCATGGACACTCATTCCTTAACATGGCACACCATCTAATTTGCTGTCAAAATACGTTAAATTACATGCACTGTATGAAGGAGGGAATTCCAACACATAAACGTTACTATAGACGTATATAAACGCAACACATAAACATAACTATGTGTTATATTAATTTAGCTCACTGGCCATTACAGATGCATTACAGAATCATGTCTGGTTAAATGAATTTCCACTTTATGGCTTTTCTCTGCATTAGATTCCTGATGAGTGCTGTGCTGTGGCTCGACAACTTATGGTCACTGGAAATCCCGTCCCTGAAGAGCCTGTTCCCTCAGAGGAAGACGTAGCAGAGGGTGTGAGAAGGCAGGAGCTCAAGAACTCAGAGTCTGTAGAGTGAGTTCACATCAACATTATGACCAAGAATCATCATCACAACAAAGACCATTTTGTCATCGACTTGAGGAGTGCTGTCTCCTTTCTCAACAACTACTGTTGAAATCCTCTTGACACACAACTGCTTAATGTGGAGCTGACCAACAGTGTGTGACTGTTTGCACTGGGCAGCTCCCAGGTGTGTGTGAATGTATAACACACTCACACCCTGCAATATCTCTCAGCTTGTTGGTGTAGTAAGAATGTATTATTAGTCATCTTGCTTTGTTAAATAAGAGTTTAAAAAAGGCTTTAATTAAACCTTCTGATAAAGTGCACAGTGTTATCCTAGAGAAATTGTCTATGTCACTGTTGTCCAATGGAGGCTACTGTACACAACTAATATTGTTCTCCAATTCTCAGGAAATACAAAAGGCTGATTGGTGATCTACTGGACTGCATCAGCAACAGGAACATGTAGGTTAATTTAGTATCTACTTTGTGATCAGTGTTTATTTTTAATCATTGTCTGGATGTGAACACCTACTGTGTTTGATGTTCTAGGCCTTGGAAGTTTGAGCACATTGCGATTGGCTTCCTGTCATTGCTGCTGAGAGACGATCACCAACTCCCAGCACCTGCTGTTCTGTTCTTTGTCAAAAGCCTCAACCATGACTCCCTCTTGGTCCGCAAGGTGTGCTACTCATGATCACCCATTCTCAGCCACTCAATCTTACAAAATACTGTTGTGTGGTGGCACCAAGTACTCTGATCCTCAAGCAGCACATAGATACATTCCAAGCTTTCCTGTGGAAATTTTGTTTGAAATGTCCCATTTTCTCCATTAGGTGGCAATATCAGCCATGGCAGGGATCATGAAGCAACTGAAGAGACCACATAAAAAAGTGCCAGTCAGCCCCAATGAGCTCTGTAAGCAGCATGGTTTGTCTTGTATTCTTATGTGAGTGAAGATGATGGTTTTGGATATCTAATTTTGTGATCTCACAACTGTCCACTTCCCTGTGCAAGGTGGAGGGAAGGAGCCAAGTGATATGATAGCCGGGGACCGGCCAGACAACCAGTGGCTCCAGTATCACAGCAGCAACCTGCCGCGCACACAGCAGGACTGGGATCGCTGTGTGTTTGTGGAAAAGACCCACTGGGGATACTACAGTTGGCCAAGGTTCTCACATTATAATCAATATATAATCTGTTGTCTGTTTTCCCAACTCTATCCTGTCTTTTTTACTTGACATTTTTGTCTCACTCTCTTGATACATTTAGCAGTTTCTCTAGGCATCAGACAATCAGACAGCATGTCAGACAACCTCTTTAACCTTATTTTTATTTACCTGTCATTCTCTAGAAAGTTGATGATGTATGCACCTGCTGAGGAGCAGCCCAAACAGAACCTGACCAGAGAGGAAATGACAGAGGTTTGTCAACATGTGCACAATCTTACAAACTCTCCTCAGGGAAAAAAGTAAGACAGTAGATTATATGAAGTAATATTGATTTACAGCCTCCAGTAAAATATATTTTCATATCCTCCCTAACAGCGAGAGCAGATCATCTATGACCATTTCTCAGACCCAGTGTTCATCAACCAGCTCATCGAATTCCTCTCTCTTGAGGATCGTAAGGGCAAGGACAAGTTCAGCCCTCGCAGATTCTGTCTATTCAAGGTGAGATTGGCTAAGAGTAGCTTGAAATGGAGGAAATGGGACTAAATTCAACAAATAAAAAAAAAAAGAATGATGACTAAACAACACCTTTCCCTTCCCTTCCTCTACCAGGGATTGTTCCGCAACTTCAACGACGCCTTTCTGCCTCTGCTGCAGCCGCATATGGAGCGCTTAGTGGCTGACTCCCACGAGAGCAAGCAGCGTTGTGTTGCTGAGATAATCTCTGGCCTGATCAGAGGCTGCAAACATTGGAGCTATACCAAGGTACAGATTTGACACCCTTAAACAGTAAGCTGACCAGATGTCCCACTTTTCTTTGCTCAGTCCCTAGGCAGCACTATACCTGGAAAAGTCCCCTGAATTTCCCTCAGAGTGAAAAAATACCAATTGTAATTTCATTTATTTGCTGGTTTGAGGAGCTGCTTTGTCACGGCTCATAATTTTTGAGTGCCTTTCCTGGCCTTTCAGGTGCCTACTTGGCACATTTGTTTGGGTTACTTTTTTACATCGTTAACTGAAAATGTTCCTGGAAAAAACACGTACATATACTTCAAATACTTATGATAATCAAGTGCTCAGTCTTTGACACACCGCTATGCTTTCGTCACAGGTTGAGAGTCTTTGGGACCTGTTGTGTCCACTGCTCCGTACTGCCTTGTCCAACATCACGATAGAAACCTATGCAGATTGGGGAACCTGCATCGCAACAGCCTGTGTAAGCTTTTGTCTGCTGATATCCATCGCCATATCTCTTTATCTGTCCATCTGGTAAGCTTGTGTCGCTCATCATCTCTTCCATATGAATCTGTTGTTTGTACAGGAGAGTAGAGACCCACGCAAGCTGCACTGGCTGTTTGAGATGCTAATGGAGTCGCCAGTCAACGGGGAGGGGGGCTCCTTCGTCGATGCCTGGTGAGTAGAACAGTTGCAGCCTTAAACAGATGTTGATGTGACCGACAAGCTGTGCTGATTGTGCTCCTCTCCCTCCCTCTCCTCCAGTCGTCTGTATGTGCTGCAGGGAGGCCTCGCTCAGCAGGAGTGGCGCGTTCCAGAGCTTCTCCACAGGCTTCTGCAATACCTGGAGCCCAAACTCACACAGGTCTACAAGAACGTACGAGAACGCATCGGCAGGTGAGGCCTCTCTACACCCCTAATTCTTATGGATGTATTATTTCACTACATGCATACACCTTTCTAATCACTACCCTTCTTCCCGTGTCCTTCTTGCCCTTTCTTCTCTGATGCTCTCTAACTCGGCATCCTACCAGCGTGCTCACGTACATCTTCATGATCGATGTCAACTTGCCATACACCCAGCCAACCACCTCCCCGCGCATCTCGGACTTCACAGAGCGAATTCTGTTACAGTTGAAGCCCCTGACTGAGGGTGATGAGGAGATCCAGAACCACGTGGTGGAGGAGAATGAGGTGGGGGAGCAGGACGAGAGGACCCAGGCAATCAAACTGCTCAAAACAGGTGGGACGGCAGTGCAGTTCAACATCGAAACTTGAGACAAACTTGTTAACAGAGCTGAGGGCAACAAATGTCTGAACCTTGATGCTTTTTATAAATCTTTTTAAATGGCTTGTTAACATGTAAATCCCTTTTTCCAACTGTCTGCAGTGCTGAAGTGGCTGATTGCCAGTGCCGGGCGCTCCTTCTCCACTGCTGTCCCAGAGCAGCTCCAGTTACTTCCCCTGCTATTCAAGGTGAAACATTGTCATGGTAGATCCATTCATAGCCCTGCCTGTGTACCTCCTTCTCTAGCAATCCTAACTTTAAGGTTTTTTTGTTCATTAATCCAGACTTGGGTGATTTAATTACTGCTAAACCTGTCATCCACTTTTCCCACTTTCCTCTACACACACTGTTTCTTTCTTACCATATTGCCTCTTTCCTGTCTGTCTGCCTGCCTGCCTGTCTATATATCTCTGTCCTGTACTCCAGATTGCTCCAGTCGAGAATGATGACAGCTATGATGAGCTGAAGAGGGATGCCAAGACCTGCCTGTCTCTGATGTCGCAGGGGCTCCTCTACACAGAGCAGATCCCCATGGTCCTTACTGCCCTGCAGGAGGTGAGTCATCATTCCTCTGTTCGGCTGCGTCACACGACTGGGCCTTTTACAGGCCCTCACACCTTATAATTAATGTGTGAACACGCCAAAAAATGAAAAGGTTTAGAGGGCACAACCCTTGAATTTCAGCATTCACATGTTATTCCTATGCCCTAGGACTGTTTGGTCTGCCTTGGGGAACATTCACTACCGTCTCTGACAGCCAGAAACAAAAGAGCCCCATAATCTGTATCAATGTCATACCAGTGTGCAGCTCCATGGAGAATAAATGGGAGAAGTTGGAAAAGGTGACTGTGACAATACTTAGGAGGATTTACTGGTGATAAGGATACATTTTGTGGTGCACAACTGATGGCACTATTCTAACATAAAGCTCATCTCATGTGAAAGTAAAGAGAACTATTCTAGGAATCCACAAAATCAGTCTTGCATTCATTCTAAATGGAACTGCTGCAGGCTGTAGATTGGTATGACAACACAGATCAAATGCTTGCTCCTCTGCTCTCTCACATTGGGAGAGATTTGCTTTTGTAAACCATATGAATCTGTCTGAATTTTTAAAATGAGTGGTATTTGTCTTAAAGGGGAACCTGAATAACAAATGGCCTACTCATCCAGGGCAAGGTCCATTCCTCTTGAAACAAATGTTTGAATTGCTGAGAGTCGGTTATTGATGCTGGATGCGGCTGTGTGTTGCAGATTGCTGGCAGTAGCTCCTGGCACGCTCGCTACACGGTGCTGACATACCTGCAGATTATGGTGTTTTACAACTTGTTCACCTTCATGAGTGACCAGGGAGCAGTCAATGATGTCCGGGCACTGGTGATACGACTGCTGGAGGACGAGCAGCTGGAGGTAAAAACAAGCACTCATTCACAACTCTTACTACATGCAAAAACACAGTGAAACATTATATTTTTGATATTAAAATATGTGGATATTGGATTAAGGCATGACAATCATTCAAAATTTAAAGCAGAAAGCTGAACCACACAGTCAGTCTGGACAGCTGTCTAAGTCGAAAATGAATATGGTAGATAATGGAAGATGGATGGGAGATGAACAAACGGTATGGTAGGCTGATTATATAATCACCAAGCTATTGGCCAGTGCCTGCTTGTTTATGCTAGCAGGCACACTCACTGTCTTTCAGCTTCACTGTAATGATTCAGCACTCTCCTCCTTCTGGCTCTCCACTCTCTTCCCCCTCCAGTCCTCTCGCTGTCGCTATGGAAACCACAGTCTGCAGTAATCTGTTGCTATGGAGATAACGTTCAGATTGAAGGAGGATGAGAGGGAGAGGGATGGAGTAGGGAGAAAGGAGAAGTGGGGGATGGATGCAAGTAGCCTTTTTTTGTTTTGCCTCTCTCCAGCCAAACTGAGCCTGATTTACCTCTCTTATGGTCTCTTACAGACCTTAGCTATATTACTTTAATCTCATGAGGAGACATGATCAGGAGTAATGCTGTCTGCTGGCGAAATAAATTCAGGTGCTGGCACCGGAGGGATCTACAAATAGCCTGTTCTCCTTAATTGACCCACTCAGTCTCTACCAGCAAAGAACCTACTCATTTATTTTGTATTTGTTATCAAGATGATATCTGAAATAGTTTGATTAGGCCTGTGTGTATTAGTATGGATGTGTGCCACTGAGAATAGCTGGTACTCCAAGCCTGATAATAAGAATGGGCCTTGCAGAATCATTTTCAACTGTGTACGGAGCCTACCTAAGAAATGGTGTGCTTGGTGACATAACTGGGCAGGAGCTGCCTTGTCACATGGGTACTTTATTATTCTCTTGTGAAGGGTAATCCAACACAAAGAATCCACTGTTGAAGCTGGTCCCCTCTGCTTGCATACAGCTTCAGAGTAGTCCACAGCCTTTGTGCACTCAAGGATGAGACTGAATCACTAAATGAGCTCCTATTCTCTGTCAGCTTTGTCCATGGAAGTCAGTTTTGCCAACCTCATAAGCTGTTGCATCAGTACTGCTGCATGGTCAAGTCTTTACTCATCTCATCAAAACTGGATGGCTACGATGGGATTTTGAAATGTATAATATGAAAGCAAAGCTTACATAAACTAAAGCAACCTACTGCGTTTTGTTCATCTCTATCTTTTTTTGCCATGTAGACATTGAATAACTGGCACATTACCTACTACTGTTCATAGGATGATAATTCAGTTTTAATTCAAATGCCACTCAAATATCCAGTTAACAGACATCAGTATGAAGCCATAACCAATCACTGCAAACTGAGCAATGTATCGAAATAACTTCCTTGTTCCTTGAAGGAAATTACTTTTATAACTGGCAGCAAGGTCTTGAATAAGTACCTTTTGAATCAGTGTGCTCAGCGGGAGCAATACATTGTGTGTTGGAATTGATACTGCACTGTAGTGAAACTTTCAACTTCCAACCTCCTGCCCCCTCTTTCTGCATCTGTGTGGTAGGTAAGAGAAATGGCTGCCACCACTCTCAGTGGCTTCCTTCAGTGCAATTTCCTGTCCATGGACGCCCCCATGCAGGCGCACTTTGAGGCTCTCTGCAAGACTTGCTTGCCTAAGAAGAGGAAGAGGGAGCTGGGCTCTGTAGTGGACACCATACCCTCTGCTGGTAAGGAAATGTTATTTAAGTCATGACCATCATGCATAGGGTTAACTAAGGTAAATTCTGCATGTACTCAGCCTTTCAAAATTAATAATTTGTCTGCACAATATGTGATAATATACACAGTATACTGCTCTCATCTTTATGGTATTCCCCCTGGTGTGTTTGCATAGACCTGGTGCGGCGTCACGCTGGTGTGCTCGGGCTGAGCGCTTGTATTCTCTCCAGCCCATACAATGTACCCACCTGGATGCCTCAGCTACTGATGGACCTGAGTGCCCACCTCAACGACACCCAACCCATTGAAGTATGTTGAATCACCTACTGTAGCCTAAAATTATTATTATTATTGTTTTGTACTTTTTTTTTTAATAGCAATATTGTGTGGCTGTTGGGGTCAACGAAACTTGTATAATGTAAACAATTCACTGAGCAACATAGTGAACACTTATAAAAAAAACAAAAAACAGCCATTGTTAGTAAGCTGTCACAGAATGGTTGAATATTTGACTTGTCATTAGATATGCTCTCATTTGGCATTTTCTTGGGCAAATGGTAACAGTAGTAATAATTTGGAGGCTACACGTAGCAACAAACAGAAAACCTAATCAGGTGTTTCCTTAACTGTAATTTTATTTTTGATATCTGCCCGTGTGTGTGTGTGGTCTTCCAGATGACTGTGAAGAAAACTCTGTCTAACTTCCGGCGGACTCACCATGACAACTGGCAAGAACACAAGCAGCAGTTCACAGACGACCAGCTGCTGGTCCTGACTGACCTGCTGGTCTCACCCTGTTACTATGCCTAGACCTGGTACAGCATTTTCACCATTCACTCTCCAATCCCAGCACAAACACACCACTCTAGAGATGTCAGTACATAAACACACACACAAACACATTCAACTTGATTAGCATTCATTACTGAATACGATCAATGTTGTTTGTCTTTAGGACATGATGCAACTGTTGGAGGAATATTTTTTCCCTTGTGGAAGAAACAACTCCTTGAGCCACCTTTTTTTATAGGTTTTTTTTTTTTTTTTTTTTTTTTTCACATCAGTTTGGGATAACCCCAGACTGTACACACACCAGCCTGCATGAGGGGAAGAGGCCCCAGGTCCTGACTGACGACTGGCAGAGTGCTACACCCTGGAGGAAGAGTGGCACACTTAGGAATTGAGTTGTGGCACACATAAAGACTGAAGATTTGTGTATTTATGTATTTAGCTCTCATTACATTTCTACTATACTTAATATTTAAGGTTCAATCATAGCAGGGATGAAAGGCCTGCAGTTTGTAACATTACTGTACAGTTGTTTTTTTTGGGGGGGGTTAAATTGCTCAGTGTGTTTATGTGCACAGGTGTGTGTATGTGTGTGCGTGTGTGTGTATGTGTGTGTTTGTGGGATGCTTGAAGACAACATCAGCGTGTGTCCCACACATGTCTCAGGATTATATCCCGAGTATCAACTCTGAGCCAACACATTGTCCAGTGGAGGACATACTCTTCACTATCTTCCAATAGTGAAGTGTTTGTTATTAGCCACAGAGAATGACTATTGCACAATGGTCTCTTTAGATTAGACTCTAACCTGGAACACACACAATGTTTGTGTGGCTGTTTGATCTATATATGATTATATGCTTCATGTATGATCTATATATGATTATATGCATCATGTATGTGTATATGACATGGTATAGCAAACATGCACAAACATATTTATTTATTTATTGGATTTTTTTGAAGTGCTAATGTTTTAATTTTTCATAGAAGGTGTTGTTGAGATCATGAGTAGATTGTTGAGCTTTTAGCGTTGGAGCTTGTTTTCATCTACTCTTGCATAGAAAGGGAGAGAGAAAGCTCCCCGATGCTGTGCTGTGTGACACGTTTGCTGGGAGGATCTGAGCACAGTTTGATTATCATAGCATGTGTCTCGATGCAAGGAAACAACAACCAAACTGCCTGTCCGTAATTGTGACCTCTTCCCTTTGTTCCTCAGTATCATTTACCTTTTTCTAAAACCCAGTGAGATGAATTTATTTTGGTTTGCTTTTTTCCCTGAACACTTGAAACCAGTCTAATTGAAGCGTTTAGTACCTCACTTATGTATAGTGTAGTGCCAAAACTGCAGTGATTTTTTTTTTAGATGTACTGTTTGCTTATTGAATGAGGGAAAACAATAAATTGTTTATAACAAAAATTGCATTTGATGTTTTTGACATTCGATTCAACAGCAGTCTCACAAAATTGAAATATGTATACTGAGTCAATGGGGCAACTCCAAACTCATCCTTCAACTTCAACAACTTTACAAAACCAAGGAACTACTGATATCATGAATACACCTTAAATGTCTTTAAGATCACTTGCAGATTTCAAACATAAGCCTTCATGTAACATGTAAGTTCAGTGTAAATGATCACAAACTGTTTCCATTTAAACTTAAATAGGGAAATCGGTGTCACTGCACTGTACTTAAGTTAGTTCACAATTAATTATTACATCACTATCAAACAAGTATTCAGAAACATGCAAGATGGCCTACATAGGGTTAATTCTCTGTAATGACTGACCATATAAAAGTAAATTGGTATTGTCTCTTGGGTCTTGAGAATCTGAAATGGATTTACATGGGTTCATGTTCATGCCTATGGGACCTGAGGAGTGTTATGATAGTCACAGATTTACTTCCGTTGTATATGAACTGACGAGGCCGAAGATCTTAAGATATATGTTTGCAAACAACTGAAATCACTTTAGACCTATTGTTGTTTCAGTCTGTCACCTGGTTTAGTCTTTTGGTTGGCGGTTGGGGTAAAAACGTGCATCTTGGCCCTCCATGGCACATGATTGCCTGTCTCTGCTTTAAATATTAATGCGCTCACCACTCATACTGGTACGTACGTGTCGCCTAGCAACCACGTTGTTGAGCCACTATTCAAGGACGGTAGTGCAAGGCGTAAAAATATATTATAATGGTTTAATTTATACAATTCATATTTTAATTAATAAGAAATTAAAATATTTCTTAAACATTTGCTTTCTTTTTTTTATTATTAAAATGGTGAGTCCTTCGAGCCCAGCCTCTCAGCTGCTCTAAAATCACTGTAAACCACCCACACTCGTGATTTAGTGCTTAATTTTGTAGCAGGAGGTGTGCTGTTTTTAAATACTTGGCACATAACGTTAGACATTATTTTTGCATTGCTGTAAAGCTTACCCTTTACAGCCTATTCTAACATTTTCTCAGTCCGGCCCATTCCGCATTCAAATTCTGTGAATGTCTAGATACTAAAGAAGAAAAATGCTTTGGTCCCCGTTACTGATGTGGTAAATTATTGTAGTAGGGACAGCTGAGGTGAGCTTTGGATACAGCAGGCTACTTGAATGCAGTAGTTATACCATGCCCGGATACGTAGGCAGTGACTTCATACTCATTTTTTCAGTGCACGTCCAGTGCCCATCGCTTCTGTAAAAAGAATGGATATATCGTTAAGAAAACGAATATCTTCTGACTATTTGCGATGTTTACGCGGTGAAGATTATGTGGACGTGAAAGGTAACGTCGTCTCTTTCAGTATTTTCCTATAGCCTGCTCATTTTTGCGTAACATACTGCAAAAAAATCGTGAGAAAATCGTGTTTTTTCAAGCCGCGGTGCGCTCAATCACTGTCACACTGCTAGCTTAAAATATGAAGATGGGCTATATCAAATAAGAAGATGACAGATACACGACCATTAACAGACGGTAGGTTATATTTTCTCAATGTGTGTCGGTCGGAGTGCACCAATTTGTATGGTTAATAAGCCATTTAACGATGCATATGGGCTGAAACCCACATTAGAAAATTCAAACACTGATGTCCATACACATGAATTTCCCTGGATTTCAGCAAGCAGACGCTATGTGTGTGTGCATGTTCGGGGGTGGAGGAAAGGTAGGCTGCAACTGGACAAATATTAAAATTTAGTATGTTTTATTTAACCTGGATGAGCACTGTGCACTGCCGTCTTTTTCCTTTTTTTTTTTTTTTTTTAACATTTATAAATATTAATTGTAATCTACTGCACGATAGAATAGCTAATATATGACTTTGTATCCTTCCTAGCACTCTACCAAGGAGGCAGCAATGGCGGAGGCGGCAGATATTGTCATCCTCCTGCAGCCCTTCCATACAGAGGAATGATGTTAAAACCAATGAGCTTGTGATCCTCATAAATTGTTACTGATACAATGAACACCACTGGTACACCATCAGACCTGGTGGATGTGCCAAGACAGCAGAACTTCAGCGGCACCCTGGGGGCACACACCCCCTCAGGCTGGGCCGTGATCCACACTGCCACCTTGACCTCTTGCTCTCTCCTCCTCATCTTCATCTTCTGTCTGGGCTCTTACGGCAACCTGGTGGTGTTCCTGTCCTTTTTCGACCCCGCGTTTCGCAAGTTCCGCACCAACTTCGACTTCATGATCCTCAACCTATCCTTCTGTGATTTGTTCATCTGCTGTGTGACTGCCCCCATGTTTGCGCTGGTGCTCTTCCTAGACGCCGGGGGAGGAGACGGAGTGTCAAAGAGTTTCTGCTTTGCCTTCCACTTGACCAGCTCTGGCTTCATCATCATGTCCCTGGAGACGGTGGCTGTCATCGCCTTGCACAGACTGCGCATGGTCCTGGGGCAGCAGCCCAACCGTACTGCCTCCTTCCCCTGCACGCTGGCCCTCACTGCCCTGCTGTGGACGTCCAGCTTCACCATGGCTGCCCTCCTCACCATGCGAGCTTATCCACGTAAAGACGGACCCTGCTTGCCCCACTTTGGCCTAGCAGGCGGGCAGGCCAGGGTCGTACTGTACGTCTACCTGGCGGACTTTGCCTTTTGTGTGGCTGTGGTGTCAGTGTCCTACCTGATGATTGCTCAGACACTGAGGAAGAACGCACAGGTGAGGAAATGTCCCGTCATCACTGTAGATGCCTCACGCCCCCCGCCCCCTCCCCCTCTCATTGCAGCAGGCTTCGAGGGCATGCAGTGTGCAGTTCAGGCCCCCTCTCTCTACCGCAACCAGACTTACAACAAACTGCAGCACGTTCAGACACACTCCTACGCCAACAGGAGCAGCCAGCCTCTGGTGCCAGGAGCTGCCCAAGGAGCCACCTGCTGTCAGCTGGTCTCTACAGTCAATCTGGCCACAGCCAAGGACTCTAAGGCAGTGGTCACCTGTATAGTGATCGTGTTCTCTGTGCTGCTTTGCTGCTTGCCTATGGGAGTTTCACTGGCACAGGATGTCTTGTCACCAGAGAGCAGCTTTGCACATTACCAGTTTGAACTGTGCGGCTTCGTGCTCATTTTTCTCAAGTCGGGCATCAATCCGTTTGTGTACTCACGCAACAGCGCAGGCCTCCGCCGCCGTGTGCTGTGCTGCCTCCAGTGGGTGGCACTGGGGTTTCTCTGTTGCAAGCAAAAGACTCGCCTGCATGCTATGGGGAAGGGCAGCCTGGAAGTGAATCGCAATAAATCCTCCCATCATGAGACCAACTCAGCCTACGTACTGTCGCCCAAGCCCCAAAGGAGGCTGGTAGACCAGGCTTGTGGGCCCAGTCACTCCAGGGATTGTGCTGGCAGCCCAAGGGCCACAGGTGGACGCAAACCTCGCCCCCCCAGCACCTCCACACCCATCAACACCCGCATTGAGCCCTACTACAGTATATATAACAGCAGTCCCTCTGCAGGGCCCAGCTCCCCCAACAGCCTGCAGCCTGTCAGCTCTCAGACATTTGGCTTTGCTAAGTCCTATGTAGCCATGCACTACCACACTCACCAAGATGCACTGCAAGACTTTGAAAGCACCTCTGTGCACCAGATTCCCATACCCTCAGTCTAGTCAATGAGCTGCAAAACAGAAAAAGATTTGGATGACCTTGTCGTGGCTTTAAATCTCACGTGATTCACAAGAGTAACACAATAACAGCCCATTTTCTGTATTTGGATTCAGTATTAAACTTTTGTTATTTTCTGCAGTGGAAATACATGTAAAGTTCACTTGAGTGGAAAAAGTAAATTAAGAAGCTCTACTCTAGGCTTCGCCATGGAAAATAAGTAAGGACAGTCTTGTTCAGAAGCAAGAGATTTGTAATGGAAATGTCTGTCCCAAAGTGTTATTTAGTGTTAATGAACTGACTATTTTTACAGACATTTTCATATTATACACCAGTGGTACTCAACCATATGCCATCCTGACCCAAGAGTCTGCAGGTTTTCAATCCAACCAAATTATTGTAAACTACTGTAGTAGTTGGAGTGAAAACCTGCACAGGCCAACACATGGCTCTCGATGGCACATGGTGGCACTTTAAATTGTCTTTCTCTTCATAAGAAAATTGTATTTGTGAACCTCATACATTTTCTAACTCAATAAATGTTTGGCAAGTGCAGTGGATCTGAGCTTTACCTGTTTTGTTGACATCCTGCCAGCAGTGTCAGTGGCTAACCATGTAATAGAAATGTTGCGTGCTTCACAGTATTCTAGGCCTCATGTCCACTGGGGTTGTACAACTGTCATGAAACTGTCAGGAACATGAAAACACTGCCCTTACAACCCCTTACTTAGGAAAATACTTTCATCCCAACATCAGACCCCTCTTATGTAATGGAGAGATAGTGCTAAGATATTCTATTTGTGTGGGATTTTTATGTCCTGCCACCATGGCACATGGTATGCGGCACATTACGGTTAAATTTCCTTAACGTATTCAATTAAAAGCTTTTAAACTGCAAATCTGCCTTAGAGAGCCTTTGAGAATATATGCATATTTACATTTTAAATAAGTGTTGACCTGAAATTTCAGCACATTTTAGTGTTCCACATATTTAAGTTTTCCAAACAACCGCTATTCATAATTAGCTCAGATAAACATTTTTTTACTCTGTATATTAAAGGAATAGTTCACCCAAAAATGAAAATTCTGTCATCATCTACTCCCCCTCATGCCAAATGAAACACAGGTGAAATTTGTTAATCCATATAACACACAGGGAGGTTGCCAGCACAACTTCGTAGCAGCCTTCTCCAAGACAACTGAAGTCAGTGGGGACCTGTTCTTTGAAGCTGCTCAGCTGTAGTTAAGATTTGCACTAAATGATGGTGTAAATATACTGTAGGTGTTTTTGGAACTCTGAAGAACTGGTCCCCACTGACTTCAGTTGTTTTGGAGAAGGCTGCTATGGAGTTGTGCTGGCAACATCTCTGTGTGTTATATGGACCAACTTCACCTGTGTTTCAACTGGTATGAGGATGAGTAGATGATGACAGAATTTTCATTTCAACTATTCCTTTAAAGTTACAGCTCATTTTTGGAATTAAAAATGGCTGAGATTAAGAACTGATAGTTTCTTAACAACTGCAGTTGCTACTGTTCTACAGTTCAGTGTAAATGTGGCCATAAATTAATTACCATGTCACTTTGTACTTATAATCAGTTTTGTTTTGGGTAAATGAACAAAAATCTGAACTTCTTTAGAAGTAGAGAAGTAACAGACACACACAGCAACAGCACCCTCTGGTGGCTCTCAATTGATGCTGCTGCTATTCCAAACCAAGATGTTCTTGCTGTCCCAAGTGACAAAAAGTCTGCATAAAAAAAACGTCCTTCCAGCAGAGGATGGCCGAATACATTCTCTCCAACAAGGAAATAACATGATTATTTCACATGTACCAGGAAATGATCCAGCATGAGACGACTGGACAATTGATAAGAGAAAAACACAATTTAAAATAAATTTTAAAAAATTCTATCATAAATATAAACCTTCAAAAATTCAGTTGATGACAACTTCTGCAGTAATACATATTGAGTAAAACGCCCCTTTCAGGAGACAGCTATTGGCATAATGTTAATATCAAATGTCTCATTCGAAAATGTATTTTTTGGCCATGTGGTAATATAGTTTAACACTATGAATTGGGTTTCATGTTTTAGTTTTATTCTTTGCAGCCAATTTATTCCGTTTTGTCCATGGTACAACAGTGATCAGAGTCCCAGTGTGCATCCTTATAAAACCACAGAATACCTCTTATAGGAACCCACAGACATACATCCTACATCCATTTATGAAATTTTAATCTAACACACGCCTTTTGCTATTTCACAGCACAAGCTAGTTCATAAGTTACACTCACTCATCCTGTAAAATAACGCAACAGTACACACTCTCACTTCTGCAGAACACATTTTCAAACTCACTTTGTCGCATATCTACAAGTGCAAAGTGCCAGTCAAGCAGCTGATCATTTCAGATTACTCACACACCGACAGACTTAAAATTACAATAAAAACCACCATGAACATTGTTGATTCCCCTGATGATAATGAATCCCCTGATTCATTGTTCATTTGCTTGCCATTAATTACACATAAGGTGAAGCGTAGATATGAAGTACAGGCAGTAAGTCCACTGCCTTATGAAGTGAGGTGTCTGCCTCATTTCTTTTTGTTTTCTGACAGTCTGAATGAGTCTGTCTGCTGGAGTGCAGCATGGCCCATCGCACAGATGGGCTGTGCTCCTGGGTTACATTGAGGCCGGCCTCAGGACCAACCTTTACCTCCCTCAACCTCCATTCTGGGCTTCAGCGCAGTGTCGTGGGCATCTTTCTTCCTCCATTCAGTCTTCTGTTTCTACATCGATGTCCTCTCTCTTCAAGTACACTCCTCTACATCTGTCCTCTCCAGTTCCTTCTTGCCCTCTTGCTGTCATGTGATCTTTGTCCGTTTAGTTGGAGATTGACAGAAGTCCATGCTCATCAGCAGTGTCGAGAATCCTGCATATGACTGGAGACTCAACCTGATCAATAAAAAAAATAAAAAATAAGTTTGTGTCAATGGTCTAGGTCGCCCTCTGCACAGTATGAAAAACAACTTTCACAGACTTGAAAATTTGCTGAGCTAGATAATCCATCATAGTAAACTTGAAGCCTTGATTTGGTTTGGTCAATGGGCCTCATGCAAGAACCACTCGTACGAACAGATTCGTAAGAGAACTTGCCGCATTCACCAATTTTCTCGTATTTACAATTTTCTCTTAGGTACGAACAAAATGTACGAGTGGTCCAGACCTGTCGTACGAGTCACGTACAATCAACCTGCTGTTCTCCAAAGCAAAAAAAAACCTTTGTTGTTGACTAATGGATTGTATCTCTGTCATTTTGAAGAAATGTTGAGTTTGAATATATAAATGACACTGTAATGTAATGTATAATCATGTTGAGATTAACCACTACAGTGGTTACAGCAACAGGAAAAATAGCAAGGGAGCACTGTTGGCTTTTTCAAAAGAAGGTAGTGCGTAATTTGTTTTACCAGAGCCGCATAAAATCTCATAAGTATCCATGTGAGTTACATAGTAGCCTATAAGTGCACTCAATACAAAGACAAAACATAAAACACTAATAATTGCCAGGTTATTTGACAAACATTCAGATGAGACAAAGGCAAGGTTAGATTGTATTGGGGGAAATACATTATAGAGGGAGATAAATCTGATTTCTAGGCTATTTTACTCCAGTTGATAACGTGAATGTGGGTGCAAGTGAATCTAAACTTTAAAGAGAAATGGCTTTAGGTCTTACCAGGTTGAGGTGCAAGTCGCTGTCTAGGGCGACATCGCTGGACACCTGACACTGCCATATCACCAATTATGGCAGGTATAGGCCTATTCTTTCATCTGTCTGTGTAACAGAGAATTCCTCCTGGCGCCTCCTGTTACAGTCATGGATCACCTTGCTTTTTGCATCTAATTTAATTTCAAGCCATTTCTTTTTTCTTTTTTTTTCTGTGACGGTGCCCTAACGACAAATCACCATAGTCCTATAATATTCCTATTATACTCCGATATGGACTTAGAGTGTCTGTGGTACTCAATAGTGAGTTTATAGTGACCTTATCATAGTATTTTTGTCTTCTGTAGTATCACTGTAATATTCCTATAGGGAATTATAGCTTTGTTGGGATATAATATGTATAGGAATACTATAGTTGTTTATCGCAAGGGAACGCATAGAGTTACTTTTCCCCATTCCTTGGCTTTAGCAGGGCCTTTGATTCCACTATTGATATATATTAAATATTATATGCTTTGGTTGACTTATTTCTAATAGTAGGACTTCAATCTCAGAGCTGGTAGACTTCTTCTTAGTCTTCTGTGTCATTTTTATGAATGAAGCTTCCCGACATATGACGCCTAACCTTATATGGCATTATTGGGGCATCAATTATGCAAATTCACAATTCTCATGAACACGCGTTCATTTAGAACAGGTGCCATTCATCATGTTTACGCAGGTCATTTACGTCAGTTTACTTAAGATACAAGCATTTGGTGAATCTGACGTGGCACACTCGTACGAGTCACCTCACGAAAAAAGTAAGAGAAATTTAAGATAAGAATATGAAAATGTTCTTGCATGAGGCCCAATATTTCTCTGTTTAATCGTCATTTCATTGTGCCTGAGTTGAGTGTTTTCATATCAGTGCACGCATTACGCTCTGCTGTGCTTACTGTCAGTCACCTGACACCCACAGGAAGAAATGGAAGCCGCCACCAGGAAATAATCCCTCAAAACATGTCACCTTACAAACTCTGTCACATCCATGTCTTCTTATTTGGAGTGTCTTTGTTCGCCGGGACAGCAGTATTTTAAAAATGACAAAAAAATCTAAATGTTAAACTAGAAATAACTGCCTCGTGGTTGTATGCCTCCGCCAATAAACTTTGTTTTATCATTGCAAGGACAAGTCTTTATTTATTGAACATATATAATTAATGTGATTATTAGGTCAACTTAAAGGATTTTGGTGTCTGCAAAACTAAGTGACAGCACTTCCACTGTTTTTGTTGAATGACCCACGATCGTTTTCTCAGCTACAGTGGTAAGCAAAACATTATGATGTCACAGTGAAGTTGACCTTTGAACTTTTGGATATAAAATGTCATCACTTCATCATTTTATCCTATTAGACATTTGAGTGAAATTTTGTCATAATTAGCGTACGAATTCTTGAGTTATGGCCAAAAACGTCTTTTGTGAGGTCACAGTGACCTTGACCTTTGACCACCAAATTCTAATCAGTTCATCCTTGAGTCCAATTGGACGTTTGTGCCAAATTTGAAGAAATTCCCTCAAGGCGTTCCTGAGATATCGCGTTCACAAGAATGGGACGGACGTACGGACGGCATAAAAAAATCTAATTACACATGCAAAATGATTGGGGAAATGTAGCTTAGACAAAGACAGAAGTAAATGGGCTATAACTCTAATTGACATCTGTATTCTATTTTAATTCAGCTCTCAAAACTCAGGGTCAGCAGCACTGAAGTTTGTGATTGTATGTGAGGTTCAGCATGACCCTCATACGCTACCACGACGTGTGCGGGTCACTTCCTGACCCATTTGTCAGAGGTCACTAGTTAACTTACCCCAAGGATGTACTGACAGGTCTGAGGCTCCAGCATATAGACAGTGACAGCATGGGGAGACTCAGACTCCTTGCATCTGACAGAGAGAAGAGGAATGAGATGAGTGAATAAATTGGGGAACGTCAGACTATTTTCTTACTCATGCGTCAGCCCAGGAATGTGTCACTGGACCGGCGCTATCCTTCGTCTCCAGGAGAATTCACGGAGGAGACTCACTTGAGCTTGACGATGACCTGTCTGGGCTTCCCTGTCAGATCACACACATCCCCGTGGCCATAAAAGTGGGAAACCAACCTGCGGTGGAAAACAGAAATAATTAGGAATAATAGAAATGAAATAATAGAAATGGTAATATCAGCTTTATCTGTGTACCCATGTTATGTTAATACAAGATGAACGGCATACTTGACTTTCTGCACACCGTCATCTTTGAGCTGGTAGGAGCGAGCAACGTTCTTCTTGGCCCAATCAAGATGCTCCTCAGCACTCCAGCTCCCCACCACCACAATGTTCTTGCCTTGCTCTTTATCCTGGGAGGGAAAGGAACATTTTCACCAGTGGTAAATGTCAATCCAGTACTTTTAACAGGGTTCCCACACTCACTTGGACATCAAATTCAAGGAGTTTTTAGTGACTTTCAAGGTCTGTTTTGGTGAAATTCAAGGACTCAAAATCAGCATGTTTTGTAGTAAGACATGACGTTGGTCAGAATTAGACATCATAAAGGCCTCATGGTGAAATCCTTCATTTTAAACCTGCAGATCTCATCACAGGGTTTTCCTCAGTATTGGAAGTGTTGATGCAGAGAGCTGAGGCATACTGAGGAATTTGGTTGCTATGTTTAAAAAAAAATAGTCAAGGCCATCCATTCAATTTCAAACTTTCAAGGATTTTCAAGGCCCCTGGGAATCCTGATTTAATATTACATAATCCACTTAGAATACCACTAACATGCAATTTGAAACCCTCAAGTTTTTTAAGTGTGTGAGTTTTTCAATTAACAGCTTCAAGCAATTGTATAAGTAGATTTGAGAATACTCCACATTACCACACTACCAAGACAGGACTTACCTCATGGTACTGATGCACATGCTTTCCATAACAGAATTCATATTTCCACCAGCCCACCCCCTGAAACACACACATTAAGATAATTAGATTCGAGTGTACAGTTCAGTAAACACGACTAAGGTGCTGTGAAGGAGCAGGCCTCACCCCATGCAGACAGTACGAGCCGCTGAGGAACTCCTTGATCAGCTGGTCGTCCGTCAGACGGGAGATGTGCGTGGTGCCGACGGTGACCTGAGTTTGCCCGCCCACAGTCATGGGCTTGTGAGTGGAGGTGAAGGCCTCCTCTCTCACCGGTGACACTTCCTCCTGTAACATGTCAAAAGGTACAAATGAGCCGGGTGTCGTCTTAACACGGCAGCAGCACCCGCTTTCCCCTCTCCCTGTAGTTTTTTTCTGCAGGACGGTCGCTCTCACCTCCCTGGGCTCGGGGGCGGCGCTGAAAGGTGGTTTGAGTTGTTCCTCTTGCTCTCGGTCCAGCTGGGCGAGCCGCTGAGGCCGCAGAGGGGAGCCTGACAGAGCCTGGCAGAATATGGCGTTCACCGGGGAAGACTTGAACCTGGAACGACGTTGTCAGACAGGTAGACCCAGTCACTTTCAACAGTGTTTGGATACAGTAAGATTTTAAGCAAGAATCTCATCTGCTGGAACATTTCACTAGCACCGTGACAGAAATAGAGAACCCTGATGAAGGCTCCTATAGCCGAAACACGTTGGTTTAAATAAAGGACTCCATATTCTATATTATTGTTACCTACGGTAAATTAACAGTTGTCCAAGTAAATTTTTGTTTTAATTTTGGGTGCTGTGATGTACAAAGTTGCCGTTCAAACCTGGAATTTCTCTTTGATGTAATTATGTTTTTTTTTTAAAAAGTATTTAATGCTGTTGAGCACTGAAAGCGTGTTAGTGAACTACCACAACCATAATTCATTGTGCCTCTGACACAGCTTGTGAGCTGCACCATCTGTGCCAACACAAACTAAATAGAGTGAAGTTTGAAAGTTAGACTACACCAATCAGATGGCAGTATAATAGTCAGCTAATGTAGCAATAGCAAGTTAGCTAATACCACATTAGCTTATACATGTGAGAGACTTGTGTGCCTGAAATCAGCTGAAGTAAACTGACAACCTGTGGGAAACACTGACATACCAACATACTGCTACTGAGACTAACATTAGAAGAGGCCTGTCCCACTATACACAATATCTAACTCTAGATTTTTGCCAGATATACCTGTATTTTGGGTGCGCACAGAGCAGCGGAGTCAGCACCACCACCTCATATTCACAGGTGGTGACCTCAGCGATGGACAGGATCTCATGCTTGGCCTCTGGGTGGCAGACGTACAGCACAGAGGTGGAGCGAGGCTGGTTGTGTTTCAGCACACAAGGAGTCCCATTCCCCATCTCCAGCGCGAAGTAGGGAGTCAGTTGACCTTCTATATTCTTAGTGGGCACCTAGACACAGATGAAAATAGAGAAAAAAAACAGCAAGCTGGGTAAACAACTAAACTGACAAATTTGGTTGACCACAGGTGCTTCATCATTACACCTACCTCTTTCTCAGGTTCTGATGTTGCATTATCTGCCTCCTCCACTTTTTCTGCAAAGAAAGAATTCACTGCTTTAGCATAATAAGACAAAAAATTATACATTCAATAAAACATGAATGAAGCAACAGGTAATTATGTAACTATAAACCAAATATGCAATGCAATAAAGTTCAAACTCACTCACCTGTCCCTGTAGTTTGGCTTTTCTGTGCCATGTTTCCCAAGAAGTACTCCTGAACACTGATTTTCTGTGGAAATATGAATTAAATTATTGCTTTCAGCAGATACTATAATAAATGGTGGGAAGAAACACTAATGCTGTGAAAATCATTTGATCCACTCACACTGACCTGCCCAGTCTCCTTTTCTTCATGGTACTGTCTTATATGCTTCCCATGGCATACTTCATATGTCCAGTACGACTCAATCTGCAATGTTCACCACCCAGGAGAATTATGTTTCAAGGGGACTACAGTACAGAGTTTCAGACGCGTCTTCAATTCACCAATCAGAAAAATAATGTTGAGATGTTCTTGGATACGCTCTACTAACTTAGCATGGCCGACATCTGAACATACTTTCAGTCCAAATTTAAGTTAGTAGGGAAATTAGATAGAAACAGAAGTGAAACCTGAGGACTCACCCTGTAGGAGCAGCTGCTCTGTTTGAAGAGCGGCTCCAGCAGGGCTCCTGGATCAGGTCCGTCGTATAGCTTGTCCTCATCCTGACACACAAGAGGGACACAAGGTAGGCACTCAACACAAGAGCAATGAACAACAAAAATGATAACACATTAGCTCAGTCGTCCACTAATATTTGAAGCCCAAATCCACTGACCTCAACAATCTCTACACTCTTTCTAAAAACTGCTCATCTCAAATATTGAGACGACTAGTCACTAGAATGGCTGGGCGATATTGTTCAAATCAATATCACGACAATCATAAGGATGTTCTTCTATATCAGTATCACAATATGGCTCACGTATGCAAAATGAAATTATGTTTAGACATAAAGCAAGTGAATCCAGACAGAAAGATACACTCATGACTGTTTCAATTGGTGGTAGGTGCTAATCCTACTTGAATGCTGAATCTTTTAAGGCATCTAAAATTATTTAGTAAAGGATGTCACTGGAGGCTTTCAGCCTGGGCCTCCCACCTCTCACCTCATCTCCAGCTGACAAGGAAGGCAAGAGGCATTTGTATTTCTCCTTCTCTGTTGTTGTCATGATGACGAAGTCATCTTCGTTGTAAAATGCACCAGACATTGGCTGAAATACACAAAGTTGAAAATGAACGTTAGTTGCAGGAGAAAACATGAATTCCGAATAAGATGTAAGCTAACTAAGCTACAACATAGCTGCATAGGAAACCAGTCTCATTTTCTTCAGCTCTTACAGTAAATACGTATGTTAATCATACAAGAGTGCAACTAAAAGACAGGGTATACCAGCGTGAATTCCGCGCCTGGCCAGGTGATTTTGAAAGGGATTTCATCCGTAAAGGACGGATACCCCCCTCTGTTTGCCGAGACTCCGCTGCAAACCTCCAGCAGACCACCGAGAAACACCAACAGCAGCCCATCCATCATCGCCCGTCCGGCTGTTGAGCTCCTACACCGCTGAATTTAACGTTAGTCTCCTCATGTAACGGCCCGCTAACCTGCGATTTGACGAATCTCTGTGGCTGTGGTTAATCCGGAGTCCGACTGATCGTGGTTTGACAGATGTAAGGAGTGACTGAGAGCGTCGCGGATGTCAACAGACAGAAGTAGTACCGGAAGAGAATTATTTGCTTGCCACGTCGTTTTCCGTCTGCACGCCGAGCTGTGACGACAGCAGCGCCCTCTGCCGACTGCACGAGACGATTACATGTTAATGACAGATTCACTTTCTTTCTGTTAAATTAGCGAAATAGTTTAATACATTTTATGGATGACGAGAAAAGCCTTTTTTAACAGTCGTCGCCTCAGTGGGGAAATGGTTTGGCTTTTGAAAGTTTGGGAGCATAAACTTAACTTAACTTTTAACATTGCTGGTCAATGCGGTTAGAAATAGGCTAACGTGTGAAATGGCAGACGTAGCAAATTCCAAACGGCCTCGTTTTTCGTAACATAGAAGGACTTAATTATGTTTTATTTTATTTTTTAAACATGGTTTTAAAAAAATATGCAGGAAATGTCTGCATCTTGAAAGCCATGATATGCCATGTGATGAGATGATGGGGCCTTGATAATACATTTGAGTTCAGGTAATTTTCAGTCAGTCCCCCTGAGACAGAAGTACCTTGCCCCCACGTTTACTTCATATGTCCCTCTTAAGTTATTAAGCTGTTGATAAACCTTGGAGATTGATATAGTGCAGTCAGTGTCAGTTCCAGTCCAGGTGTTTCCTCCTCCTTATCATCACTGTATCTGGTCTGAATCTTCTGTTGCATACAAATGTTTAGTTTTTCTTAATGAGCCTATTGATCAGCAGCCTAAGGTGTTGTGTTAATAGTATCCAGCATATAGATTTAGGAATGGGGTCATTGTCGATCAAGATTATAGGCTTTCCGGGGTCTAGAAAACATGGAGAATCGCAGAAGAAGCCCCATTTTTGGTACCACGGTACACTGCAGTCTTTAGTCTTCCAGTCTAAAAGTTAGCAAAGCAACTTCAAATAGGCCTATATCATTGAACAAGTTTCCCCTGGGTTGGGGAATAATATAATGTAAATTTATACACTCTGTATTCAATATGTGAATTAGTGAGACTTCAGCATGGCTCTAAATGGCTAGCAGAATCTAGAGTCTAGCAATGCAAAGTTTTCAATGCAGTCCAGTATGATTTAGACATTAGTAACATGTTTATTCCAGAGGGAGAGAAAGAGAGAGACAGAGAGTGAGAGAGAGAGACAGGGAGAGAGAGAGAGAGGTGTGCTCATTGAAATTCAGCAGCCCACACAGTAAGGTTCCCCAGCCAGACGCATGTGTTGCTCTGCTCTGATGGTCTGCTCTCACTGTGGGGAGATGGCCACATAAACAGTATCCTCTCCACACAGGAATCTGACTGCTGCAGTTTTTACTGTAAATTGGAAAGTGTCATAAAGCGAGCACCGAGCAGGCGAGGGAAAGTGAAAACTCATTTAAAATGGCGTTCCTCAAGTTGAACTGGATAAATCCTAACTGTTGAGGTATTTTTTTGTCCTGGTGCAGTGGTCTGGCATGACGCTGGCAGATGTGGACAGACCTATTTATGTCTTTAGTTGTGCATTAATCCGTCTATACACAAGGCCGTGAGAGTTAAATGCAGGGAATGAAAGCAGTTTATGCTACTACCTGAAAATCTGTGCACAGAGGCTATAAATAAAACATCAGGTGCTTCTCAAGTTGGCCGAAAGAAGGAGGTCATGACGAAATCGTAATTGAGATCTTTTGAGAAGCAGATGTACTTCTGCTGCCATATTGTTTTCAGCGGTGATATATAATTCCCCCTACCCTTGCTAAACTTAACTGCACCCTGATATATTGAGAACAGCAACATGAAAAACAGCGTTAAAAAAAACTGTTATTGGATGCAGACCACAGCTTGCCTGAAGCATTTAGACTCCTGTTTCATTTAGACTGTGAGAGGTTTCTAGGACAGGCAGGCACAAAATAAAGGCTGGATGCCTCATCTCTGCCTCCCAATGGACGGATCTGGAAGTATGGCAGTATGTGTTTGTGCTTACTGGATTCTTTGATGTGTATGTAGCCTACAGAGTGCTTAGCAGAAGATAAGTGGAGAGAGATGCTGTGCAACTACTCACAAGTCCTTTCTGAGGCATTTGTAGCGTTCAGGACTCCATGCAGGACAGAAGATGAATGTAGATCCTGTAGCCTTAGCATATTTATTGAACATTACCTAAGTATTTATATTGGCTGCCTGATACAAGCAATAATGATAGCAACTTTGTGCCAATTTTGGAACACATGGTTTGAACACATAACAGCAATTAAAATGTAGACTTTGAAAATATCTTGCATTTTACTATAAGTGATGAGGGGCTTGAATTCATGGAAACATGCTCCTTCGAGTGACTCTAAACAGGAGCTGAGCATTTTTCCCACCTGTTGGTGGAGCTGTTGATGTGAATATGGGGGGGAACACAAGACAAGAGAGAAGGAGAGATTATAACAGAGATTTTGAGACAAAGAGTGAGAGGATTAGGAGGAGAAAGGGATGTGGAGAAACAGGGAAGGATACAAGCAAGAGAACATCCCACTAGATCATCCGCCCTCTTCCACCGCTCCCTTCTGCATACACACCAGCATGTCATTATGCTGTGCAGTATGGGCCGTGTGTCTCCATAGATAGATAGATAGATAGATAGATAGATAGATAGATAGAGAGAGACAGAAGTCCATGTGCATGCATATCATATTGGCATGTATATATATGTATTATGTATAAACCTCTATCTATATATAATATAGCAGTATACATGTTTATATATATGTATACTCAAAGAATGGTAATTATACCAAACTTGTATTATGTTTCCATGGTAACTGTATTTTGCCATGGAATAATGAGGTATTCTAACTGTTTATACTGATTCATTTGTTTTAATGAGTGGGACATCGGTGGAAGAAGTGATCACATTTCTCTCTGTGCCTATATGACAGATTGATACATTTAAAAATATTGATATTTTTCAAATCCTGTCCAGGTCAGAAACAACTACATTCAAATCATGGTAATAGATTGAGTCTTGCTATTCAGTTTCCAATCCACATTTTCCAAAGCACAATTATACTGAAACAAACGTGTTTTTATGCATCATATAGATCCTTCATACTGGCATAAATTACACTTAGAGCCTTCTGAAACCTAAAAACCACCCAGAGTCAGAACTCTTCTACAGTCCCCTTGTTAGTCCCTTCCTTGGGTCTCAGGCTGTCTGGAGCCTGACTAGCACAGCGTTTGCTCCTGTATCAATACCTGAACTCACCACTTCTGAAATGAGCATTTTCATTTATTTTACTGCCATCCTTGGGGTGAATCTGATTTGCATAGATGCCTTGCACACACCCTCACCTTATGCATAATTGATACAACTGTCATCTCCCCAACCATAATAACATCATTCCAAAGGGAGCAGAGAGAAATGAATCTTGGCATTTGAAGGTCTCGAGTGAGACTAAGATACCTCCTGAGTTGTCACCCAGAAATATGCATATAATAGAATATGTTGGAAATCAGTTCAATATTGTTGCTTTCGCTAGATTTTGGTAATGACATTCAGTATCGAAACATGTAAAGCCTTTTCACATCCTGGGTTTCTTTTTCTCTTTAATCTTTGCACATCTCCCTTGCAAAAAGTGGGTTTCCCTTAACTTGCTCCTCAGACTAGAAGCACACACGTCTCATAAATCAATTATGATTCATTTCAATGTTAATTTTAATGCTGCTGCCTGCACACGTGGGAAAGTTATTAACATTACATCATGCTTTTTTCCCCCTGCTGTCAACATCACACAGACTCACAACAAGTACTGAGTTTGTTGATGTGATGAAAAGAGCAACAGACTCAAGTAGATTAGGACAGACGCCGACTGATTTTACCATTTTCAATAATCTTCAGAAAACTGATAGGCGTGTTTACCAAAATACGGTGTGAAATGGCAGAACATGCTACCTGATATGCATTTTAAAGGACACTTATTCAAACTCTCCTCATTGTGTCTGCTGTATAATTGTTACTCAAGCACCATTTCCTGCTTTCTCAAACTAAAACACTATATGTTGCGGGCTAAATGAGTCACGTAACAGAATATACCTTGAGTAAATACTGCAAAGAAACAAAGCAACTAGTCAGTGAAACATGAAAGCGACGGATTTAACCGTGCCAGTCGATCAGAGTGCAACTTTCCACATCCCCGCAGAGAAGGTAATGAGAGAGCACTTTTGTTTGGATGGATCTGGATAGGCTCCAGATATTCAGCGAGCTGATCCTTGCTATATTTGTCTGCGGCTGAGCAGGACGGGCCTCTGATGCGGGAACATCAGGGAGGGGTCAGCGGAGACAGAACATCCCAGAGACACTGATACACAGAGCTGGCACCGAGCCCGTCATTAACCTCATACAGCACAAACCTGACTGATAAACAGTAAACATAAGCAGGCCAAATCCAGAGACTGGGTTTGATGTCAGGGTTGGGGTCAATTCAGGAATTAACTCATCAGTTCCAATTCAACTGAGGAAACTGGAATTGGAATTTGGAAAAAATCTACAGGAAACAGAATTGGAATTGAATTGGAATTTCAGGAAGTTTAATTTAATTCAATGAAATTCTGTGGAATTCCATGTGTCTTTGTTTTTTCTTACCACACATCTGAGATTACATGTGGTGTTATACATGATCAATACTGAATATCATAAAATCTTAAAAGTTCCTTTCAGGTGGTATTTGATGCATAAAATGTAATTGTAATAAATACATTATGTACACATTGAATGTGTTTGATTTGTCTGTCTTTTTTTATTCATAATGTTTGATTTCTAATGTTTAGTAATTCAAGACAACCTCTC